>NC_053026.1:61305903-61445788 GCF_003073215.2 Triticum urartu
GGATGCCCGAGGCACCCCAAGTAAATATTCAAGGAGACTCAAGCGTCTAAGCTTGGGGATGCTGGGGAGGCATCCCCTCTTTCTTCAACAAATATCGGTATGTTTTCGGATTCGTTTCGTTCATGCGATATGTGCAAGTCTTGGAGCGTATTTTGCATCCAGGTTTTTATTTTTGTGCACCATGCTAGTATGAGATAGTCCTTGGTTGATTTATAGAATGCTCTTTGCACTTCACTTATATCTTTTGAGTATGGCTTTATAGAATGCTTCATGTGCTTCACTTATATCATTTGAAGTTTGGATTGCCTGTTTCTCTTTACATAGACAACCGCCATTTGTAGAATGCTCTTTTGCTTCACTTATATTTGTTAGAGCGTGGGCATATCTTTTGTAGAAAGAATTAAACTCTCTTGCTTCACTTATATCTGTTTAGAGAGATGACAGGAATTGGTCATTCACATGGTTAGTCATAAAATCCTACATAAAACTTGTAGATCACTGAATATGATATGTTTGATTCCTTGCAATAGTTTTGCGATATAAAGATGGTGATATTGGAGTCATGCTAGTGGGTAGTTGTGGATTGTAGAAATACTTGTGTTGAGGTTTGTGATTCCCGTAGCATGCACGTATGGTGAACCGTTATGTAATGAAGTCGGAGCATGAGGTATTTATTGATTGTCTTCCTTATGAGTGGTGGTCGGGGACGAGCGATGGTCTTTTCCTACCAATCTATCCCCTTAGGAGCATGCGCGTAGTACTTTGTTTCGATGACTAATAGATTTTTGCAATAAGTATGTGAGTTCTTTATGACTAATGTTGAGTCCATGGATTATACGCACTCTCACCCTTCCACCATTGCTAGCCTCTCTAGTACCGTGCAACTTTCACCGGTACCATAAACCCACCATATACCTTCCTCAAAACAGCCACCATACCTACCTATCATGGCATTTCCATAGCCATTCCGAGATATATTGCCATGCAACTTCCATCATCATCATATACATGACTTGAGAATTCATTGTCATATTGCTTTGCATGATCATAAGATAGCTAGCATGATGTTTTCATGGCTTGTCCGTTTTTTGATGTCATTGCTACGCTAGATCATTGCACATCCCGGTACACCGCCGGAGGCATCCATATAGAGTCATATGTTTGTTCTAGACATTGATTTGTAATATTGAGTTGTAAGTAAATAAAAGTGTGATGATCATCATTATTAGAGCATTGCCCCAGTGAAGAAAGGATGATGGAGACTATGATTCCCCCATAAGTCGGGATGAGACTCGGACTTTACAAAAAATAAAAGAGTCCAAAGAAACCCAAATAAAAAAAGGCCAAAGAAGCCCACCAAAAAAATATTAAAAAATGAAAAAAAAATGGGAGAAAAAGAGAGAAGGGGCAGTGCTACTATCCTTTTTCCACACTTGTGCTTCAAAGTAGCACCATGTTCTTCATATAGATAGTCTCTTGAGTTATCACTTTCATATACTAGTGGGAATTTTCATTATAGAACTTGGCTTGTATATTCCGATAATGGGCTTCCTCAAATGCCTGAGGTCTTCATGAGCAAGCAAGTTGGATGCACACCCACTTAGTTTCAGTTGGAGCTTTCATACACTTATAGCTCTAGTGCATCTGTTGCATGGCAATCCCTACTCACTCACATTGATATCTATTGATGGGCATCTCCATAGCCCGTTGATACACCTAGTTGATGTGAGACTATCTTCTCCTTTTTGTCTTCTCCACCATCATATTCTATTCCACCTATAGTGCTATGTCCATGGCTCATGCTCATGTATTGCGTGAAAGTTGAAAAGGTTTGAGAACGTCAAAAGTATGAAACAATTGCTTGGCTTATCATCGGGGTTGTGCATGATGTGAATATTTTGTGTGGTGAAGATGGAGCATAGCCAGACTATATGATTTTGTAGGGATAACTTTCTTTGGCCATGTTATTTTGAAAAGACATGATTGCTTTATTAGTAGGCTTGAAGTATTATTGTTTTTATGTCAAATGATAGATTATTGCTTTGAATCACTCGTATCTTAATATTCATGACATGATTAGACATATGATCAAGATTATACTAGGTAGCATTCCACATCAAAAATTATCTTTTTTATCATTTACCTACTCGAGGACGAGCAGGAATTAAGCTTGGGGATGCTGATACGTCTCCGTCATATCTATAATTTTTGATTGTTCCATGCCAATATTATTGAACTTTCATATACTTTTGGCAACTTTTTATACTATTTTTGGGACTAACATATTGATCCAGTGCCCACTGCCACTTCATGTCTGTTGCATGTTTTTTGTTTCGCAGAATATCCATATCAAACGGAGTCCAAACGGGATAAAAATGGACGGAGCTTATTTTTGGAAAATATGGAAAATTCGGAAGCAAAATCAACGCGAACCAGTGCCCGAGGTGATCACGAGGCAGGGGGCGCGCCCCCTGCCCTCGTGAGCCCACCGTAAGGCGGTTGACGCTCTTCTTTTGCAGCAAGAAAGCTAATATTCAAAAAAAAATCACGGCGAAGGTTTCACGCCAATCGGAGTTACGGATCTCCATATATATACGAAGCGGTGAAACAGAGCCAGGGGAGAACGCGGAACCAGAGAGAAACAGAGAGATAGATCCAATCTCGGAGGGGCTCTCGCCCCTCCCATGCCATGGAGGCCAAGGACCAGAGGGGAAACCCTTCTCCCATCTAGGCAGGAGGTCAAGGAAGAAGAGAAAGAAGGGGGGCCCTCTCCCCCTCTCCTCCGGTGGCGCCGGAACGCCGCCGTGGCCATCATCATCATCACCGTGATCTTCACCAACACCTCCGCCATCTTCACCAACATCTCCATCACCTTCCCCCCTCTATCTATAGCGGTCCACTCTCCCGCAACCCGCTGTACCCTCTACTTGAACATGTTGTTTTATGCTTCATATTATTATCCGATGATGTGTTGCCATCCTATGATGTCTGAGTAGATTTTCGTTGTCCTATCGGTGGTTGATGAATTACTATGATTGATTTAATTTTCTTGTGGTTATGTTGTTGTCCTTTGGTGCCCATCATATGATTGCGCGAGTGGATCACACCCTAGGTTTAGTTGTATGTTGATAGGACTATGTATTGGAGGGCAAGAGTGACAGAAGCTTCAACCTAGCATAGAAATTGATGCATACGGGATTGAAGGGGGACCAATTTATCTTAATGCTATGGTTGGGTTTTACCTTAATGAACGTTAGTAGTTGCGGATGCTTGCTAATAGTTCCAATCATAAGTGCATAGAATTCCAAGTCAGGGATGACATGCTAGCAGTGGCCTCTCCCACATAATACTTGCTATCGGTCTAGTAAAGTAGTCAATTGCTTAGGGGCAATTTCGCAACTCCTATCACCACTTTTCCACACTCTCTATATTTACTTTATTGTTTCTTTATCTAAACAGCCCCTACTTTTTATTTACGTACTCTTTATTATCTTGCAAACCTATCCAACAACACCTACAAAGTACTTCTAGTTTCATACTTGTTCTAGGTAAAGTGAACGTCAAGCGTGCGTAGAGTTGTATCGATGGTCGATAGAACTTGAGGGAATATTTGTTCTACCTTTAGCTCCTCGTTGGGTTCGGCACTCTTACTTATCAAAAACTGTTGCGATCCCCTATACTTGTGGGTTATCAGTCGCGATGGCTCAAGATAATACTAAATTGTGTGACTTCACCAATACCAATAATAATGATTTCCTTAGCACTCTGATTGCTCCTCTTACCGATGCTGAATCTTGTGAAATTAATACTGCTTTGTTGAATCTTGTCATGAAAGATCCGGTCTCCGGCCTTCATAGTGAAGATGCCACTACACATCTTAACAACTTCGTTCATTTGTGTGACACGCAAAAGAAAAAAGATGTCGATAATGATATTGTTAAATTGAAGCTATTTCCTTTTTCGCTTAGAGATCGTGCTAAAGCTTGGTTTTCATCTTTGCCTAAAAATTGTATTGATTCATGGAACAAGTGCAAAGATGCTTTTATCTCTAAGTGTTTTCCTCCCGCTAAGATCATCTCTCTTAGAAACGATATTATGAATTTTAAACAACTTGATCATGAGCATGTTGCACAAGCTTGGGAGAGAATGAAATTAATGATACATAATTGCCCTACTCATGGTTTGAATTTGTGGATGATTATACAAAATTTTTATGCCGGATTGAATTTTGCTTCTAGAAATCTTTTAGATTCGGCCGTGGGAGGCACTTTTATGGAAATCACTTTAGGAGAAGCTACTAAACACCTAGATAATATTATGGTTAATTATTCTCAATGGCATACTGAAAGATCTACTAAAAAGGTGCATGCGATAGAAGAAATTAATGTTTTGAGTGGAAAGATGGATGAACTTATGAAACTATTTGCTAATAAGAGTGTTTCTTCTTATCCTAATGATGTGCCCTTGTCTACTTTGATTGAGAATAATAATGAATCTATGGATGTGAATTTTGTTGGTTGGAACAATTTTGGTAACAACGTGTATAGAGGAAATTTTAATCCTAGGCCTTACCCTAGTAATCCCTCTAATAATTATGGTAATTCCTACAACAATTCTTATGGAAATTATAATAAGATGCCCTCCGATTTTGATTCTAATATTAAAGAATTTATTACTTCGCAAAAGAATTTTAATGCTATGATTGAAGAAAAATTACTTAAGATTGATGATTTGGCTAGGAATGTTGATAGAATTGCTCTTGATGTTGATTCTTTGAAACTTAGATCTATTCCACCTAAGCATGATATCAATGAGTCTCTCAAAGCCAAGAGAATTTCCATTGACGAGTGCAAAGAAAGAACCGCTAGGATGCGTGCTAAGAAAGATGCCTTTATAAAAGCGTGTTCTTCTAGTTCCTATGAAAATAATGATGAAGATCTAAAAGTTATTGATGTGTCCCCTATTAAATCTTTGTTTTGCAATATGAATCTTGATAATGATGGGACTGAATATGATCCACCTTTACCTAGAAGGCGTTCTAAGAATTCGGAATTTGTTGATCTTGATGCTAAATTTGATAAAAGTGGGATTGAAGAAATTAAAACCCTAGATGTTGGTAAACCCACTATTATGGATTTCAAGGAATTTAACTATGAAAATTGCTCTTTGATTGATTGTATTTCCTTGTTGCAATCCGTGCTAAAATCTCCTCACGCTTATAGTCAAAATAAAGCGTTTACTAAACATATCGTTGATGCCTTGATGCAATCTTATGAAGAAAAACTTGAATTGGAAGTTTCTATCCCTAGAAAACTTTATGATGAGTGGGAACCAACTATTAAAATTAAAATTAAAAATTATGAGTTTTATGCTTTGTGTGATTTGGGTGCTAGTGTCTCTAGTATTCCCAAAACTTTCTGTGATTTACTAGATTTCCGTGATTTTGATGATTGCTCTCTAAACTTGCATCTTGCGGATTCCACTATTAAGAAACCTATGGGAAGAATTAATGATGTTCTTATTGTTGCTAATAGGAATTATGTGCCTGTAGATTTTATCGTTCTTGATATAGATTGCAATCCTTCTTGCCCTATTATTCTTGGTAGACCTTTCCTTAGAACGATTGGTGCAATTATCGATATGAAGGAAGGGAATATTAGATTTCAATTTCCATTAAAAAGGGCATGGAACACTTCCCTAGAAAGAAAATAAAATTACCATATGAATCTATCATGAGAGCCACTTATGGATTGCCTACCAAAGATGGCAATACCTAGATCTATTCTTGCTTGTTATGCCTAGCTAGGGGCGTTAAACGATAGCGCTTGTTGGGAGGCAACCCAATTTTATTTTTATTACTTGCTTTTTGCTCCTGTTTAGTAATAAATAAATTATATAGCCTCTGTTTTGGTTGTGTTTTTTGTGTTTAATTAGTGTTTGTGCCAAGTAGAACCGTTGGGAAGACTTGGGGAAAGTCTGGTTGAACTTGCTGTAAAAAACAGAAACTTTAGCGCTCACAAGAACTGCTTTCATTTTTATTTGGAAATTTATATTTAGTTAATTATTTTTTCAGATGATTAATAGATAAATTACTCACGTCCAGAAATTTATTTTAAAATTTTTGGGGTTCCAGATCTTGCGCTAGCTACAGACTACTACAGACTGTTCTGTTTTTGACAGATTCTGTTTTTCGTGTGTTGTTTGCTTATTTTGATGAATCTATGGCTAGTAAAATAGTTTATAATCCATAGATAAGTTGGAATAGAGTAGGTTTAACACCCATATAAATAAAGAATGAGTTCATTACAATACCTTGAAGTGGTCTTTTGTTTTCTTTCGCTAACGGAGCTCACGAGTTTTCTACCTTAAGTTTTGTGTTGTGAAGTTTTCAAGTTTTGGGTAAAGATTTGATGGATTATGGAACAAGGAGTGGCAAGAGCCTAAGATTGGGGATGCCCATGGCACCCCCAAGATAATCTAAGGACACCTAAAAGGCAAAGCTTGGGGATGCCCCAGAAGGCATCCCCTCTTTCGTCTACTTCTATCGGTAACTTTACTTGGAGCTATATTTTTATTCACCACATGAAATGTGTTTTGCTTGGAGTGTATTTTATGATTTGAGTCTTTGCTTATTAGTTTACCACAATCATCCTTGCTGTTGTACCGTGATTTCCCGTTTCCATCTCTAACTTCAGATGTACTGGGGTCGCTGGTGCTGCATCTGGCTAGCCATCTGTCCTCACCCGCGCAAAAGCGGGTCATGAGGCTTGTTAGTGCTGCCATTGTTCTCGGCTTTTCTTGGCCGAGGTGTCTGGAAAGCCATTCGTCACAGACGCTATGCTTAAAAGCTTCCAAGGCTTCGGCATCCGGACAGTCGACAATTTGGTTCTTTTTAGTAAGAAACCTATTCCAAAGTTTTCGGGCTGACTCTCCGGGCTGTTGAGTTATATGACTCAAATCGTCCGCGTCCGGAGGTCGGACATAAGTCCCTTGAAAATTTTCCCGAAAAGCGTCTTCGAGCTCTTCCCAGCTTCCAACGGAGTTTTCGGGGAGGCTTTTAAGCCAGTGACGAGCTGGCCCCTTGAGCTTGAGGGGTAAGTACTTGATGGCGTGGAGATCATCTCCTCGAGCCATATGGATATGGAGGATATAGTCCTCAATCCAGACCCCAGGGTCTATTGTTCCATCGTATGCCTCTATGTTTACAGGTTTGAATCCCTCTGGAAATTCATGGTCCAGCACCTCGTCGGTGAAACATAGGGGGTGTGCGGCACCCCTGTATCTAGGTGTACCGCGTTGTTCGGATGTTTGTTGTGTTACATCGTATGCTGGGGCGCCCTTGCGTGGTCCATAGATGGATCTGGTTGCGCCATCCTTTTGGTGCGAGCCCTCGCGTGGATCGCGTATTGGCTTGTGGGTGGCGTTGTTTGCCGCTCTATGTTGGCCGTGAGGTCGTCTATCCGACCAGGTGGCCATTTTTATTTTTGGTTGTGGGGGGTCTGAGGCCTCCTCATCGAATTCAGGTAGCAACTTCCACTTTGGGTAGCTCTTGGTAGGGCGATTGCCGCCGTACTTCGCTGCTGTGTTGAGTACTTTTCTCCATCTGATTTGGAGTGTGTCCTGCGTAGCCTTGAGCCTTTGCTTTTGCTTTTTCAGACTCCTAGCGGTGGCAACAAGCCTTTGTCGGGCATTCTGCTGCTCCGGGTGCCTGTCCGGTGTTATGTCGTCTGGACTATTATCTTTGATAGAATTGGTTTGTTCGGTTTGATTCTCCGTATTGCCGTGGTCCGGCAGTGGTTCGCCCTGCTCCAACGCTGGGTCTGTATGATCGTTATTTCTGTCGAGGCGGGATTTGGGGCGGAGCTTGCACTGCCTCTTTGACTGCTTCTCGAGGGAACAAGCCTTCGGTGCGTCCTTCCGTTCCTCGTCGTCGTCTTCTTTTGGTGTGTCCACCATGTATATGTCATATGATGAGGTGGTCATCCAGCGCTCTGTGGGCGGTGGTTCCTCTTCGCCTCCCACATCGTCGTCCATACTGTCGATGTCTTCAGAGTCGAGCATGTCGGTTGAGTCGTCGACAGTGGCTATTAAGTGGGTGGTGGGTGGGCGTTGAATTTCTTCGTCATTCGCATCCCAATCCTGTTGGCCATAATCCGGCCAGGGCTCTCCTGACAAAGAGAGAGACCTTAGTGAATTCAGAATGTCACCGAAGGGCGAGTGCTGAAAGATATCCCCGGCGGTGAATTCCATGATTGGCGCCCAATCGGATTCGATTGGCAGGGGCGCGGGCGGTTCGGAGTCAGAAAAAGAGTCCGGCACCTTGGAGTCACGGGCTGCGCAGAGGGTTAGGCAGGTGTTCGGCTCGATCGCCATTGAGACTACAGCCCCTGAGGCGGTGTCTAACCACCCGTCCTCGATTGGCGCAGTTGGCTCCAAGCTAAGGGTCGGAGCTGATGCGGGCGCAGCCTATGGGGTACTGTTCGGCGGCAGAGCTAGGTCATACCCATTGTGACAGTGCGGCGCGCCCGGCTGTGGCTCGAATCCATCGAAGATCAAGTCTCCGTGGATGTCGACTGTGTAGTTCAAACTTCCAAATCTGACCTGACGGCCAGGGGCGTAGCTTTCAATCTGCTCTAGAAGGCCAAGCAAATTAGCCCGCAGTGCAAAGCCGCCGAATACAAAGATCTGTCCGGGGAGAAAAGTCTCACCCTGGACCGCATCGCTATCGATGATAGTAGGAGCCATCAAGCCTAACGGCGATGACACAGGGGAACTCTCAATGAAAGCACCAATGTCGGTGTCAAAACCGGCGGATCTCGGGTAGGGGGTCCCGAACTGTGCGTCTAGGCCGGATGGTAACAGGAGGCAGGGGACACGATGTTTTACCCAGGTTCGGGCCCTCTTGATGGAGGTAAAACCCTACGTCCTGCTTCATTAATATTGATGATATGGGTAGTACAAGAGTAGATCTACCACGAGATTAGAGAGGCTAAACCCTAGAAGCTAGCCTATGGTATGATTGTATGTTATGGTTGTCGTCCTACGGACTAAAACCCTTCGGTTTATATAGACACGGAGAGGGTTAGGGTTACACAAGGTCGGTTACAAAGGAGGAGATATCCATATTCGTATTGCCTAGCTTGCCTTCCACGCCAAGTAGAGTCACATCCGGACACGAAACGAAGTCTTCAATCTTGTATCTTCATAGTCTAACAGTCCGGCCAATGGAGATAGTCTGACTGTCCGGAGACCCCCTAATCCAGGACTCCCTCAGTGATCGAATGTTTTTCGGAGTCCCAGATGAGATCACGGACATGACGAGGAGTCTCGAAATGGTCGAGAGGTAAATATTGATATATATATATATATAGGACGATGGTATTCGGACAGCGGAAGTGTTCCGGAGGGTACCGGGTACATATAGGGTCACCAGAAGGGGTTCCGGGCACCCCCCAGCAAAGATATGGGCTTATGGGCCAAGGGAGGGACAGACCAACCCACAAGGGCTGGTGCACCCGTCCATCAGGCCGGCCATCCCTAGGGAAAGGAAAGGGTGGAGGGGAAGTCCCTCCTTCCTTCCCCTCCTCAAGGGAGAAAGGAAAGGGAGGCGCCACCTCCCTCTTCCTTCCCCTGGCGCCTATACAAGGAAGGGGGCCGAACCAGGGCAGGAGCCCAAGTGGGATTCGGCCCCACTTGGGGTGCCCCTTAGCCTCGCCCCTCTCCCTCCCACCTATATATATGAGGAGGGGGTGCCTAGAACATACAACATCAATTGTTAGCCGTGTGCGGCGCCCCCCTCCATAGTTTACACCCCCGGTCATAGTTTTGCTGTGCTTAGGCGAAGACCTGCGAGAATCACTTCACCATCACCGTCACCACGCTGTTGTGCTGATGGAGCTCATCTACTTCCTCGACACCTTGCTGGATCAAGAAGGCGAGGGACGTCATCGCGCTGAACATGTGTAGAACTCGGAGGTGTCGTACTTTTGGTGCTTGATCGATCGGAGCTAGAAGAAGTTCGACTACATCAACTGTGTTGTCAAACGCTTCCGCTTTCGGTATACGAGGGTATGTAGACACACTCTCCCTCTCTCGTTGCTATGCATCTCCTAGATAGATCTTGCGTGAGCGTAGGAAATTTTTTGAAATTGCATGCTACGTTTCCCAACACGTCTTTCATTATTCTTCGCATTACATTCCATTCTTTATATATCATTCGATGTGATCTGTTTTGCCAACAATCGTCCAAAAAGGGGGAGATGGTTGGTGCAATATCTGCCTAACTTGTGTTTTGGAGATTGTTGATAGCAACAGGTATGAACTGATTTGTTTGCTAGTGCATACAGAGAGAAAAAGTCCATACACAACCGAAGATAATGTTGTCTCTGGTGCTGAGTTCGAGGAACTTCACCGAAGTATATATGCGTTGTAGAGAAGAATGAGCTATAATTGTTGAAGCAATGAGTCGAGAAGATAGATGCGAAGAAATTGACCCCTCGAAAGTTTTCTGTTGATGTCGGTGTCAAAACCGGCATTTCTCGGGTAGGGGGTCCCGAACTATGCGTCTAAGGCGGATGGTAACAGGAAGCAGGGGACACGATGTTTACCCAGGTTCGGGCCCTCTTGATGGAGGTAATACCCTACGTCCTGCTTGATTGATATTGATGATATGAGTATTACAAGAGTTGATCTACCACGAGATCGTAGAGGCTAAACCCTAGAAGCTAGCCTATGGTATGATTGTCTCTTGTCCTGCGGACTAAACCCTCCGGTTTATATAGGCACTGAAGGGGGCTAGGGTTACACAAAGTCGGTTACAAGGGAGGAGATCTACATATCCGTATTGCCAAGCTTGCCTTCCACGCTAAGGAAAGTCCCATCCGGACACGGGACGAAGTCTTCAATCTTGTATCTTCATAGTCCAACAGTCCGGCCAAAGGATATAGTCCAGCTATCCGGAGACCCTCGGATCCAGGACTCCCTCAGTAGCCCCTGAACTAGGCTTCAATGACGATGAGTCCGGCGCGCAGTTTTGTCTTCGGCGGTGCAAGGAGGGTTCCTCCTACGAATACTTCATAGAAGATTTTGAACACAAGGATATTGTCCGGCTCTGCAAAACAAGTTCCACATACCACCGTAGAGAGAATAATATTTCCACAAATCTAATCTATTGACTCGTTTTGACAGCATGACATCATGCCATGGCCCGGTCTTTATTCGAACCGTTTTTCTCAACCAGCGCTGCACATATTGCGAGGCGGTTTTCTTGACCCGTCTTGTCAAAGCAGAGATCGTGTCCCCCTTATTATGGGATTCTCATCAATACGGACGTGGGTAACCCAATCGTGCCTATTAGTATGACTCCTCGACTTCAGGCAAGTCCCAGACGGCCACGAGGAGGACGCTTGATATTCATCGTCTTTACAAGGAAGCCGAGGCCTGTCCTTTTTCCCTCTTGTGCTCAATCGAATCCTTCCCCCGCCTCGAGTTCCAACACCCAAGCTCAGGTCAGGCGCTTCAGACCTTCAACCATGTCCGAATCCAACCTCCAAGGTCGGTGGATGCCTTCCTCATCAAGAAACTGAGAGAGGCCAGGTATCTGACCGCCAAAATCTCGCATAGGCTGCCTGCCCGAGGGCAGGTCATCCCCATTCCGGAACCCAACAAGAGTGTTGTGTTCATCTCTCACTTCCTCCGAGGGCTAGGCCTTGCTCCGGATCCCTTTGTTAGGGGGCTCATGTTCTATTATGGATTGGATTTCCATGATCTGGCCCCAGATTGCCTCCTTCACATCTCGTCGTTCATCGTCATGTGTGAGGCCTTCCTTTGCATTACCCCACACTTCGGCATGTGGCTCAATACTTTCAATGTGAAGTCGAAGATGATCGAGGGGCGTCACGCAGAGTGCGGAGGTGCCGCAATAAGCAAAATTGCTGATGTTCCGTGGCCAGAGGGCTCCTTCCCAGAGGTGTCCAGTTTATGGCAACGGGAGTGGTTTTATATCACAGCTCCCCGAAGTGCCAAGTGGGTAGCCGCCCCTCCTTTCGCTCGGGCCCTCCACCACAGCTGACGTCATGGATCAACAAGGGGCTGAACTTGGGGGCAGTAAATGATGTGCCGATATTGCAGAGTCGCATCCGAGATCTCCTTGAGAGAAATGTCAGCCTGGTCAAGGTAATGCAAGTCATGCTAGTTCGTCGAGTCCAGCGTTACAAACGTCGACCCCTTCGTATGTGGGAACTCAACCCGGAAGGACCGCGAACTATTCAGCACTTCCTCGGCATGACGCTCGAAGAGATGTACAAATTGTTCTTTGGACCCCAAATAGAGTGTTCGGACACCACCGAGGATGCAGGTCTGAGCTATAATCGCCCCGATACCCAAGTAAGTAATCCCATGGCTGAACACGTTGTCTTTCTATTTATCATAACATCATTATGAAAAGTCACTCTTTGACCAGGACTGGATAACAAAGGCGAAGATGATCAGGTGTTCGGCCCCCCTTCCCGAAGGCTTGGCCAATCCAGTGCTAGACAGAATGCTCAAGCCGGCGCCTTGTCAGGCGCCCTCAGGGGAAGATAAAGGGGGGAATAAAGAGGCTGAGAGCAGGCCTCACACATCATTCATCCGAACCGGGGGAATTAGCGCCTCCGCGAAGGAGGACAACCAGGGAGAAGGATCTGAAATCCCCTCTCCCCAAGGAAGGAAGAGGACCACCTCTGAAGACCTGAAAACAAAGGTTTCCAAACGGGGGAAGAAATCTTCGCCAGAGGGTCCTGCCTCGGAGGGTATCTTTGCCGCACAGTGTCCGCAAGGGGATCAGCCCTCTACCCAGCTGTAAGTGAAAAGGTACTTAATAGTAAAAATATCTTACATTACTTTTGAAGATAATAACCGAAGCATATATCTTGCAATTCGGATCGTAGCCCTTCTCGACAAAGTTCGTCTTCAGGGGATCTTCTTCTAGAGATGATGGAGAGCGAAACACCTCCCCCTGCCACCCCGCCTCATGAGGCGGGCGACCCTAAAGTGTCATCGCGGAGGGTTTCTCCTGATCCGCCAAGGCTAGAGGGTAATCCTTTGGCCACCCGAAGTCCTCAGTATTCGGCTCCTAAAGAGAGCAACAGAAAGAGTCCGGAATCGTACCGTGTGCGGTCGGACACACTGAAGGATCTTCTGGAGCAAGCGGCCATCTCAGAGGTGCATCGTACGCTAATGGGTATGGTGATTGAAAGGATTTCATCCGTCGAAAGCGGGTTGCATGAAGCTTTTATGAGTTTGCTGAAAGGCTTTGAGGTACATGAAATAGTGTATGTTTTTGACAGTACCGCACACGTTAGGTGTGCCCTATGCAGATAGTAGCCCCTGAGACTCTGGTTGCCGTCGAAAACGGCGACAAACAGAGGATCATATTCCCAGGTAATAACCAGACCGCCTTGATGTGCAGGTGGCTCAAGGTCTGGTGGCTAGCCGGACTGATGAGTTCGCCGAGCTAAAGCGGCAGCTTGATGCGGCAGATGCCGACATCGTGCTTGTCAACAAGCGGCTTGATGAGGCACAGGGTAAGTGATTTCTCTGGTGATAAAATCATAGTAAGAGGAGCATGGTGCCAGTATCTTTAATATGTTGTGACTGCAGATGGAGCTGCCATCGTGGAGACCATTCGGGCGGAACTTACCCGAGCCAAGGAACAAGCAAGGAATAGCGATGCGGCCGCTCTAAAGGCGGTCGAAGAGCTGAGGGCCGAACAGGCCACGCATTGCCAGAGCAAGGAAAGAATAGCCAAGATGGCCGTTGAGTTGAAAGATGCCGCTGACCGTTACCAGCTTCTTGAAAAAGAAAGCCGAGCGAAGGCGACGGACCTGGAGAAGGCCATGGTAGCAGCCAAGGAAGCCTGCTCCAAAATCAGAGCGATGAAGGAGGAGCTGCGTCAAGCTGCAGATATCGCGGCTAGGAAGCCCTTTTTGTTGCAGACTAAGTTCGGAGATCCGAAGTACACTCCTCTTGATCAACTATGGAGTTCTACAGACTCATACGTGGATTTGGCAGCAAGTGCTGCTAATGCGGCCGAGTTCTTCAAGGATCAAAAAGATCGTGAAGTGGAAAAGTTGTTCTGGTCACAGTTCCATGCTCCAGTGCGTCCGCTGTTGTTGAATGAGCGAATGACCGAGTGGGCCGAGCTCCATAGGTTGTCCGGACTTGCCATGAGGTCTATTGTGGATCATCTGTGGCCGGAAGAGCCAAGGCCGAATAGTTACTTTAGTTTAGTGCAACAATTCCTTGGTGTTGTGCCACATATTGACGCTATGAAGAGGTCGGCATGCATAGAGGGTGCGCGGATGGCACTTGCCTGTGTCAAGACATACTGGGCAGAGATGGAGGCCACCACTACTGCAAACAGGGTTCAGCCGTGGGCCGAGTGGCTGCCGAGCACTACTTTGAAGAGGTCCTTGAAGGCGCTCGTTCGATAGAGGCGCAGTGCTCGAAGAATATTATGTTCTAGTGACATGTATTCCTATTGTAAAAACAATATTTTATTGAATTATGAAGGCTTTGTTTATACTTTTGCCTGAAAGTATTATGATGCCTCCTGTGCGGCCATTTATGTATATGTGTATATAACCTGAAAGATTGCAGTCGTCGGCTTCAGCCCCCACGCATATAATGCGGGGGTGTTCGCAAAAAACGTGTATTCACACTTGATCCAACGTCTTGGTCCATGAAGGAGGTGGTAGCGCAGCGAACGAGGCAATTGGACAATATTGCTTTAACACTTTCACTTAGCCATAGGAGTTTGACGGTGGGACTACTATATAGCCCCTGGTACTTCCGCGCTCGTCCGAATACGGGGCGTGTACGTACATGACCAGGAAATGGCCCTTCGTTAATGCGGAGGAATCCCGAAGATTCCGCTAAGTCATCAAGTGGTTGACCAGTCTCGCGCTTTATCATGACCGTCAGTTTTCGGCTTTCTCTACTGAGGTGCTCATCCGGATGAACCAGGGCACAATCATAGTAGTTCTCCCAGTGCCGCCTTAGCCGATAGGGCGGAACGTAAGGTAGAAAAACACGGGAGCCGGGCAAACCCAACATTTGACCAAAGACATGATTCGGAGCTGATGCATATGAGGCCAAACTTGCGACCCCGAACACTCCCTAAGGTATTCGGTCTTTATAATATATGTCGGGCTGAACAGTGCCCTTAATAATAAACCCCGAGTGTCCAGGTACGTGCAATATCCTGACGTGGCCACATGCCAATAACGTCAGCATCCTTCTCGGTTGTATTGAGTATCCGGAGGATGTGAACAACAAGAGACAGTAAAAAAAGGTTTACGCAGGGTCTTAATCTGAAAAGAAACCTTTGAGCGGGTCCCTGCTGCACGTCTGCGCATGTGTCTCCGTTGTGCCGTGTCCTGGACGGGTGTAGCACGATTGTCATCTGTAAAAAAGAAGAACTTAGGTGAAAGTTGTCGTGCCAGAAAATTGGTTATTATCAATAAACCATTGAAATTCAAAATAAGTCAAGTTGAGCCGAACTAGCCCTGATTACATGCGGGAAGCCCCTGGTACCGTCGATGAGGGTTTAACCATCAAACCAATCTCATGTATATGTAGTGGTGTGCCGGACTCGTCTAACCGTGTATGTGGTCTTGACGACCTGTCATTTATTCTGGTTGGTGAGGTCGTCTAGTGCTCGGCTGTTAAGGTCGCCGCACATTCTTCCGCGTGTAGAGAACGCTCAATATTTCCACTAACTGTGATGGTGCCACGTGGACCGGTCATCTTAAGCTTGAGAGAAGCGTAATGTGGTACTGCATTAAAATGAGCGAAAGCCGCTCTTCCGAGTAGTGCTTGATAGCCACTTGGGAATGGACGATGTAGAAAGTTAACTTTTCGCTTCGGAAGTTGTCGGGCGAACCGAATACAACCTCTATTAATAGAGAGCCCGTACAGCGGGCCTCTGGGCCTGGTATTACTCCCTTGAAGGTAGTATTATTGTGGCTTATTTTTGTCGGGTCTATCCCCATTTTGTGGATTGTGTCCTGATATATCAGATTTAGACCACTGCTGCTGTCCATAAGGACTCGTGTGAGGTGGTATCCATTTATTATTGGGTCTAACACCAAGGCAGCCAATCCTTCATGCCGGATGCTTGTCGCGTGATCCCCGTGATCAAAAGTGATCGGGCAAGCCCACCAGGGGTTGAACTTAGGGGTGACGGGCTCTATGGCGCATATGTCTCGGAGTGCATGTTTGCTTCTCCTCTTCGTCACATGGATCATGTTTACTGTTTTAACCTCTGGTGGGAATTTTTTCTGTCCTCTAGTGCTTTGCTGGCGAGGTTCGTCCTCGTCTTCGCTTGGTGTCTCCCCTCCCCCCTTGTGTTCGACATTTAGCTTACAGGCCTGCTTGAAGACCCAACATTCTCTGTGGGTGAGATTTGCAGGTTTGTCGGGGGTGCCATGAATCTGACATAGTTTGTCGAGAATCTTGTTTAGGCTAGATGGTCCATCTCTGCTGCCTTTCAAAGTCTTTTTCCGCTGACCTGGTCGAGAGCCCCTGAATCCGACGTTGACCGTCGTATCGTCTGGGCTATCTTCTTTATTTCGACGCTTTTTTTTACTGCGTCGTGGTTTTCCATTGCCATCCCTGACTTCGGATGTGCTTGGGTCGCTGGTGCTACTGCGGGCTAACCAGTTATCTTCGCCCGCGTAAAAGCGGGTCATGAGGCTTGTCAGGGCTGCCATTGATCTCGGTTTTTCTTGGCCGACGTGTCTGGCGAGCCATTCGTCTCGGACGCTGTGCTTGAAAGCTGCTAAGGCTTCGGCGTCCGGACAGTCGACGATTTGCTTTTTCTTAGTAAGAAACCTGTCCCAAAGCTTTCGGGCTGACTCTCCGGGCTGTTGAATTATATGGCTTAAATCGTCTACATCCGGAGGTCGGACATAGGTCCCTTGGAAATGTCAGGACCCTGATTCCAAGTCACATCGATCTAGCCGGTAACACCTCATAACACATTGCGGCCTCACGCACGGTATCCCCACGGGTGTCGCCTTACCATGGCTCGGGACCGTTTGCGCCTTTTGGCTCACGTATATGATAGTGTCGCTAGCATCCATATGACAGAGAACCCGGGCCGACATGGCTAGTCGTGAACCCAAAGCGGCACAGACCTATGGAGACAGGCATACATGAATCACATCGAGCATGTCGGTCATCAGCGTGTGAATCCGGGCTGTAGCACTGGGCTAACAGGACTCCGGGGAACCCAGGCTGTAGCAGGCTAGGCAGGACTCCGGAAGTCACCGTGTGACATTTCCCCGAAGGGACAGACATAGGAACGAAGTGAATCACATGTCGGCCAGTCAAGTGTCCTGAGCAGTAGTGCTGGGCTAGCAGGACTCCGGTGAACCGGGTTGTAGCGGACTACTATGGCTCGAGGAGCACTAGACTACATTTCCCCATAAGAAAGGCTGCCAAGGATAAACAACTAGATTGTCGGATCCCACACATACCAAGCATTTCAATCATACACACAATATGCTCGATATGTGCAAATACAACATGGCATCACAACAAAACTCTACAACTCAAGTACTTTATTTAAAGGCTCCAGAGAGCCATACATAACATGTTCATACAGGTAGGGGTCACATGACCCGACACTTAAGTCATACAAGCATACAAGCACATGCGGAAGCAAATAGTCTGAGTACAGACACTAGAAAGAAAGAAGGCTTCTCGAAGCCTGTCTATCTACATAGGGCCCTCCATGGCCAGGATCACCACCTGGGTGGCAAGTCACTCATCGATGTCGAGATCTACATAAAACCCATCGGAGGGGGCGGTGTTGTCGTCTGAAAACAGTAATTAAGCAAACATGAGTACAAAGGTACTCAGCAAGTCTTACATTAGAACCTACTATACATGCTCATTCTCAAGAAGGTGGTGGAGTTATTGCAGCAAGCCAGCTTTGACTCTTGGCTAAGCTATCCTACGGGACACCACTAGTAAAATAGTTTTCGCACACGAGTCCACTAATCACCAACACAATACTCCACTGGGGATCCTCCCTCGTCATCCTAGGAGAGGGCCATCCTCGGTACTCACACTTATCTTGAGTATTTTAGTAGTATCCATTAACTTGTCTGTGAACTGTATAGGCAACCAAGTAGTCCTTTACCGCGGATGCGGCTATTCGAATAGTTTTATACCCTGCAGGGGTGTACTTCATCACACATGTTTCCACCACTTAGCGTCTGCACACGACATGTGCTCGGCAGACTTCAAGCGAAAGCCGACGTGGGTGTAGACCACGACCTGACTAACCGCACAAGTCTCTAGTCCAGGTTTATCGCCTATTCAGGTTCCATCCGCAAGTAAATCCAGCTGGGGTGTCCTCAACGGCCCCAAACAATGTGTGCAGGGTTGCCGAGACACCAAACGGGCGACTCGGTACACCGTGCCATGGTGTATCTACCGCATCATAGCCCACCCCTAGGGTCAGCGCTACGCACGGCCGCCAACACATAACCTACAAACACCAGAAACTAGTTGCAACTCCTGGACAGAAGACAAGAGGGGTCAGTAAGTCGAGCGGGGTCATATTTCAGGGCCCAGTGTGTGGTAGTAGCTGAATCTTAAATCACGCATACAGATCTCAGTTCTTATGGATGGCCTCAATGAAACAACCCACCATGTACTCCTACATAGCCTCTCATCGATACCTTTACCAAAACATGTTCAACACATCCCTCACATTACCGACATAATCATTTCACTCTAGCCCATCACCCAGATGAACGAGACCTGACACAACTCTAAGCATAGCAGGCATACCAAGGTAGGAAACACATACATGGCTCAATCAACTCCTACACATGCTAGTGGGTTTCATCTAATTACTGTGGCAATGACAGGTCATGCAGAGGATAAGGGTTCAACTACCGTAGCACACAGCAGTTTGAAACATTGTTGTCTTAATGCAGTAAATGAGAGCAGAGGCGAGAACATGGGATTGTATCGATATGATCAATGGGGCTGCTTGCCTGATGTAGTGGTAGTAGGGTACTGCCCTTCAGACGGATATTCGGAGTTATCCTTGGAGGCAGAACCTACCATGAAAGACACACCGAACATAATCAACACATGACAATATGCAGCAATATGATGCATGCTATGACATGGAAAAATGAATGTGTCTTGGCCTAATGCAAGCTAAAACAGAAAGGAATGAACCCATTTGAATCAAAGATTCAATTGTTAGTTCATTTAACATAGCCATATTAGTGCATTATCTTATTTTTCTTAAACAGCAAGGTTAACTTGTTTTGTCATGCATGAAACCATTACCAATGGATAGATTGAATTTTTCTGATCAAAATTCATATATAAATTTTTTCATTTGGAGTTACAGATTAATTTCTATGATTTTTAAAGTTTGCAACAATTTCTGGAATTCTCTATATAAAAATAAATCCAGAAAATAGTTATTGCGTCAGCAGTGCGTCAGGGTGACGTCAGTGGTCAATGGGGACATCCAGGTCAACCTGACCAGTGGGTCCCGCGTGTCAGCAGTTATTTAAACTAACTAAATTTAGTTAAAACTAATCTGGGTTAATTAGAAGAGGGGGGCCCACTTGTCATAGACTCAGGGGAGTCAACCTGGGCCCACCCAGTCAAGGTCAACGGGTCAAACCCGCCGGCGTTAAGCCGCCGGTGAGGACAGACGCGGCGGAGGGCGTCCGGATTCCTCCTCCGGCGACCAAATGGCCGGCGGAGGGCATCTACATGTTGCTGGTGAACTCGCGCGCCGAGTGGAGCAAGCAGTGTGTGCGGGGGTGGCCGAAGATGATGTCGGCGTCGAGCCAGGCGGCGGCCGGAGTTCGGGCGTGCATGGAAACGGCGTTAGGAGGCATGGCAGGGGGTGCAGAGGGGTGCCACGGCCTCCTGGGGGTGCAGTGAGTGTGTTGGACACGGTGGTGTGGCCGATGGTTGGCCGGAGACACGTCGGTAACGAGCTCGGCGGTGGCGCGTGCGGTGAAGCTTCATGCAGTTGCTACGGTGCACGAGAAGGCAAACGGAGAGGATGGGGAGGTAGCTGAGCTCACGGCGGTCACGTAGGAATGGACCGTGCGGTCGGGGACGAGCTGATGCGGTGGTGACGACGAAGAGGATCTCCGGCGATGGCGGAGTCGGGCGAGGTTGTTGTAGAGGCTACGGGGCAAGCGAGCACTCGGGGCTTGGGTTGCTCGAAGGAGTGGAGGGCGGCAGAGCTTCTAGACACGGTGGCTTGGCGCGGGGACGACGGAGGGCGCGACTACGGCGGCGTTGCGGTGGGAGGTGCGTCGGCCATGGTGCGGGAGAGCGATTGAGAGAGGAAGGGGGGCAAGTGAGGTGTCCACGGGGTCGGGGCGGCGACGTGGAGCCTATCCGGTGTCCAGGCATGCGAAGCGGCAAGCTGCTGGCGCCGTGGCGAGCTCGCACTCGCCGGCATCAGCTCTCTGCCTGCCTGGCGGGGACGAAGCAGCAGGCTGGCATGGGCCAGCACAGCGCTGGAGCGCCAGGTGGGCCGGCTGATGGGCTGCGGCCAGGTAAGTTCTCTCCCTCTCTTTTAATTTCTGTTTTCTATTTTTCTATAGGTTTGTGGCTTTATTAAAAATATCTAGGCACTTCTAAAAATCCTAAAAATAATCAGAGGCTCTGTTTAGAATATTTCCAACAGCCCACACTTATCTTCAAAATTATTTGAGCATTTAAAATATTTACTAGCATTCAAATGCCCAAATGCTACATATGATTTAATTCAATGACCTTCTGTTGACCTAGAAAATTGTGCACCAATTTTGCCAGAGGTTCTAACCCAAGACAAAGAGAGTGAACTTTTCAGAAGGGCATTTCAGGTTCATTGAAAATATTTTTAGTAAACCTTAGTTGATTCCAGAGGGGGTGTTGGGGTTCTGTCTTCCCCAATTCAAGTTTCTGATGAAAGGTAGACATGATGCAACACTCTAATGCATGACTAGCTAGGATGTGACAGGAAATTAGCCCAAAAGGCGTCCTCGAGCTCCTCCCAACTTCCAATTGAATTTTCGGGGAGGCTTTTCAGCTAGTGCCGAGATGGTCCTTTAAGCTTGAGGGGCAAGTATTTGATGGCATGGAGATCGTCTCCACGAGCCATATGGATATGGAGGATAAAGTCCTCAATCCAGACCCCAGGGTCTGTGGTCCCGTTGTACGCCTCTATGTTCACTGGTTTGAATCCCTCTGGGAATTCGTGATCCAGCACCTCATCGGTGAAACATAGGGGGTGTGCGGCACCCCTGTATTTAGATGTCTCATGGCGTTTGGACGGTTGTAGTATTCAATTTTGATTTTGTGCCAGAGCGCGCTTCCTAGATCCATAGATGGATCTGGTCATACTGGATTTTTGGCGCAAGTCCTCACGTAGATCGTGTGTTGACTTATGTGCGACCTTGTTAGCCGCTCTATCGCGGTCACACGGTGGTTGATCCGGCCGGTTGGCCATTTTATTTTTTGGCTGTATGGGCTCTAAGGCCTCATCGTTGAATTTGGATAATAGCTTACGCTTTGGATAGCTCTTTGTGTGGTAACCTCCACCATACTTTTCTTCGTTGTCGAGCACTTTATTCCACTTGCTGTTGAGCATATTCTGTTCGGCCGTAAGCCTTTGCTTTTGCTTCTTCAGACTCCTCGCTATGGCAATAAGCCTTCTGCGGAGGTTCTCTTACTCCAAGTTCATTTCTGGGATGATGTGTGCATCTTTGTCTGGACTGTTTTCCTCCCCAAAGGGGGTTTGATGAGGTTTATCCTCGGCATCGCCGTGTTCGGACGTCGGATCCGTACTATGTTCGCCGTTTGCAGCTTCATCATGCTCTGCCGCCGGGGCAATGTGGTCGTCGTTTCCTCTGGAGTCGACTGGAGTGTTATTTTCTCTTGCGTTGTTATCGTTGTTTTTGCCGAGGCGGGATTTGGAGCGGCGCCTACGCCGACGCTTTGTTTGCTTCTTGGAGGGGTCGTCCTCCGCTGTCTCCTCCCGTTCCTTGTCATCGTTTCTTTGGGTGTATCCACCATGTATATGTCATGTCATGAAGTGGTTGTCCAGTGCCCTGTGGGCACTAGTTCCTGTTCCTCTCCTGCATCGTCGTCCATGCCGTCGATGTCTGCGGAGTCGAAATCGAGCATGTTGGTTAAATCATCGACAGAGGCTACTAAGTGGGTGGTGGGTGGGCAGCGAATTTCTTCGTCATCCGCATCCCATTCTAGCCATACATAGTTCGGCCAAGGTTCTCCTGACAAGGAGAGAGACTTTAATGAATTTAGCACATCGCCGAAAGGCGAGTGCTGAAAGATATCCGCGGAGGTGAATTCCATGATCGGTGCCCAATCGGATTCGATAGGCACGAATGCAGGCGGCTCGGAGTCCGTGGACGGAGACGAATCCAGTGGTTCGGCAACACGGCTCTCGTAAGGGGTGAAGTCAGTATCCGGCTCCATCGCCACTGAGAGTGCAGCCTCCATGGCGGGGTCCATCCCTCCGTCGTCAGATGGCACAATTTGCTCCGGATTGAAGGCTGGAGTAGTTGCAGATGCGATCCCCCGAACACTGTCCGACGGCAGAGTTACGTCATGCTCGTCATGATTGTGTGGCGCACCTGACATGGGCTCGAATCCGTCGAAGATCAAGTTTCCGCGGATGTCGGCAGTGTAGTTTAAGTTTCCGAACCTGACCTGATGGCCAGGGGCGTAGCTCTCGATCTGCTCCAGATGGCCAAGCGAATTGGCCCGCAGTGCGAAGCCGCCGAATACGAAGATTTGTCCGGGGAGGAAAACCTCACCCTGGACCGCATCGTTACCGATGATCGAAGGGGCCATCGAGCCTTATGGTGACGGCACAGTGGAACTCTCAATGAAAGCACCAATGTCGGTGTCAAAACCGGAAGATCTCGGGTAGGGGGTTCCGAACTATGCGTCTAAGGCGGATGGTAACAGGAGGCAGGGGACACGATGTTTACCCAGGTTCGGGCCCTCTTGATGGAGGTAATACCCTACGTCCTGCTTGATTGATATTGATGATATGAGTATTACAAGAGTTGATCTACCACGAGATCGTAGAGGCTAAACCCTAGAAGCTAGCCTATGGTATGATTGTCTCTTGTCCTACAGACTAAACCCTCCGGTTTATATAGGCACCGGAGGGGGCTAGGGTTACACAAAGTCGGTTACAAGGTAGGAGATCTACATATCCGTATTGCCAAGCTTGCCTTCCACGCCAAGGAAAGTCCCATCCGGACACGAGACGAAGTCTTCAATCTTGTATCTGCATAGTCCAACAGTCCGGCCAAAGGATATAGTCCGGCTATCTGAAGACCCCCGGATCCAGGACTCCCTCAGCTGAAGCAAAGCTTTTGATACGGTATTGTCGACCGTTGGAATTGTGCCGTCCGCCATTGTTTGAACCCGATATCTAATTTGGTCTTTTCCCAACAGGGAAGATTGCGGCTATACATAGCCACCCCGCTCCAGCATTGTCCGTTGGCTGCTCTGTTGGAGATTTCTGAGAAGATTGATTTGAGCAACCCCTCTCCGAGTGATCTAAGTTTAAGATCCACCGAGAGAGAAAACAAGAGCCCAAACTTAGACGGTGGTTTAGCATCACAGTAGTTCTGAGTGAAAGTTCTTGTACCTATTACTCTTGAGAGTTGTGCACTCTCTAGACGGATAGGTTTCGGCTTCGAGTGTTGAAGAGTTGTTGTCTTCACCGAGTCGGATCTTCAGCAACCAAGAGTGATTGTGGTTCGCGAAGGTCGACCGAAGGTTTGGAGATCGCCGACAAGGATCTACCATGAGTGAAATCAACCTGAGTCTGATCAGCTATGCGTTGAAGGAGAATAGGGTGAAGAGAGTTTATCTTCCGTGTTAAGTCACAACCCCTCCAACCAGATGTAGCCCTTTGGCAGAAGGGTGAACTGGTCTACCAAATCTCTCTATCGCCATTGAGCACCACTGGTTCTATTTTCTCTACTGCATTTCCTTCAGTAGTTTATATTCGTGCTCTGTGCCGATAGTTTGTTCGATCATTTCATTCAGTTTGTTATCAACTTGTGTTTTAGTGTTCACCATATTTCATTGTTTTCGTCTTTATTCATTCGTTATCATCTTGTCCCTAGGATTAATTCATCTGTGGAATATTTCCATAGCTTTTGTATCAGTGCGTACCATGATGTGTCTCATTCTCTACATCCGTTTGCATGTTCCATTACTCTCATCGTAGTTAAACCTGTGATTCATCAAGCTCGTACTGTTGTCAATGCTTTCATCGATGAAAATGCTTCTGACGAAGAAGACTGATTAAGTTCATTTCCTTTGATACTCGCTGTTGTGAGTGGGATTAGTTTCAAAGCTTTCGAAAGAAAATTTAAATCTCCCATTCAACCCACCCCCCTGGTCGATATACTCTCGGTCCTAACACGCGCTCTCTTTACTTAGTTGCTCTCCTGAATTGGAGGGAAACTCCCCCTCCTTGGCCAGCCAAGGTGAAAGGACATGCGGTGCCCCCATGTGTGGTTTTGGTAATTGATGACATTCTCTATGGACTAATGGTTGCATTGAGTTATATTTGAAGGATTTTTTCATAGGCATTTCTTGAAGTCCATGTGTTGGTTTCAAGGAGTTTATGGGTTGACCAAGGTGCTATTAAGGAATTATCCAAAGATTGGTCATGTGAGTGTTGAGCTTATTGCAAGCATGTCTTGAAGAAGAATATTGTGTGATCATTCATGTTTACCTTCCAGACATCATCCAAACGAAGAGAGTTGGAAAGATTCAAGGTTGATCAAGACTAAGTCAAGAGTGAATCAAGTTGATCAACTCACAAAGAGTAGAAGATGTACCGGGAGGGATCAAGTGATCCCATGGTATCGTAAGCATTGTCCATTGCACTTTGTGTACTAACCCATGGTCTATGTGAGAATCTATGTGGGGTTAGGTACGTGTCCATGGGCTTGCGTCAAGAGGATGATATCATACAACCCATGGGAAGGATGACATCAAGTGGTGATCGTCATCAAGATTGTCATGTGCAAGTTCAAGTGGAGAATCACGAAGAGATCAAGTGCTTGAAGCTTGCCATCCATTGTGGTGTCAATGGACTTGTGAAGATGTGCCGAAGAGTGGCTCACCCATAGTGGAGTATGGGGGAGCAATCATCTAGTCTCCATCGACCCAACGCAATCAAGAAAGGTGGTCCATCTTGAGGAGGACAAGATCGTCATCATCTAGCTCAAGTGGATCATGTGCAAGGCAAAGGTTTGCCCTTGATAGGTTTTCTATTTTACCGGTCTCATGGTGGTAGTTGGGAGACCGGGTTATAGGATCGATAGCCGTACTATCAAGGGGGGGCTCTCAAGTGAGTAGCTTGATCGTATCGTTCGTCGAGATCTCAAACCATTGCATCCTTGCATCATGTTTCTTGGTTCTTGTTTGGTTCTCTTTGTGAGTCTTAGAGCTTATGGTCATCTTGATGACAAGCTTGAGTTCATCAAAAACGGAGTTTGCATGCGTCTTCTATGATGTTTTCGGTGTTGGAGGTTTTACCGGTCTTATCCGAGGAAGGGTTCTCACCATTTTATTTTGGGACTTTTCTAATTTGCTTCTTATTGATATTTCTTTCAATATTGTGTTAGCCCTTGTCGCTAGCTTTCCAACAAACTTGGTTTCATCTAATTTGGAGTCCGTTTGCAGAAGTTGTGGCAGTTTTGGTGTTCTGAAAAGGCTGCAGCGGTACTACCGCGAATTGGAGCGGATGTAATTTTTTAATACCGCTCCGGACCAAAAACTCGTCCCAAGTCCTGCGGTGGTAGGCCCGGATGTATTTTTTTAGTACCGCTCGCTAGCAGTAGTACCGCTACCCTTTGCGGTAGTACCGCGATCCCTAGCGGTAGTACCGTGAGGACGAGCGGTAGTACCACTCCGGTGGTTCTACTGGCCTTTTGCCTCCTCGCTGTTGTTTTTCAAAGGGGTACTACCGCCCTAGCGGTAGTACCGCTCTATGCGGGTTGTGAGCATAACGGTTGGATTTTTCCCCACCTATAAAAGGGGATCTTCTTCCCCATTGAACCTGATCTCTTGAGCTCGTTTTTGCCCCCATTGTTGACCTTCTTTGAGCTTGCTAACTCTCAATCCCTCCATGGATTCTTGCTAGTTTTGAGGGAAAAGAGAGAGGAGATCTAGATCCACATTTCCACCAATCACTTTCTCCTCTTTGTGAGGGGAACCCCTTGGATCTAGATCTTGGAGTTCTTGGTATTCTCCTTCTTGTTCTTCCTCTCATTTTCCTCCATAGCATTAGTTGCTTCGGTGGGATTTGAGAGAGAAGGACTTAGGCACTCCGTGTGCCCTTGCCATTGCATTTGGTGCATCGGTTTGAGTTCTCCACGTGATACGTGGAAGTTACAAGTTGAGAAGCATATTACTCTTGGGTGCTTGGTACCCTTGAGCTTGTTCCTCTTGGGTGCTTGGGCGCCCTAGACGGTTGGTGGTGTTCGAAGCTCAATCATTGTGGTGTAAAGCTCCACGCAAGCGTCGTGGTCTCCAATTAGGTTGTGGAGATCGCCCCGAGCAATTTGACGGGTACCGGTGACCGCCCCCAAGGGTTGCCAAAGTGTACGGGTTCGGTGACCGCCCCCAAGGGTTGACATTTGTACGGGTTCGGTGACCGCCCTCAAGGGTCCCTTAGTGGAATCACGGCATCTTGCATTGTGCTAGGGCGTGAGGAGATTACGGTGGCCCTAGTGGCTTCTTGGGGAGCATTGTGCCTCCACACCGCTCCAAACGGAGATTAGCATCCGCAAGGGTGTGAACTTCGGGATACATCGTCGTCTCCGCGTGCCTCGGTTATCTCTTACCCGAGCTCTTTACTTATGCACTTTACTTTGTGATAGCCATATTGTTTCTTGTCATATATCTTTCTATCACCTAGTAGTTTATCTTGCTTAGCATAAGTTGTTGGTGCACATAGGTGAGCCTAGTTGTTTTAGGTTTTGTGCTTGGCAAATTAACCGCTAGGTTTATTCCGCATTTGTTCAAGCCTAAACCGTAATTATTTTAAAGCGCCTATTCACCCTCCCTCTAAGCGACATCCACGACCTTTAATTGGTATCAGAGCCTCGTCTCTCTTTGTCAGGCTTAACCGCCTAGAGAGTAAAGATGCCGACTAGGGGATTAGGATTCTCTGACACTCTTAGTTTCAATGGCACAAATTTTTATGTTTGGGTTATTCGCATGCTTAATCTCTTTAGGGTCATGGACCCAAATTTAGAGTGAATTGTAGATATGGGTTTTTCTCCTCCAAAGGATCCCCAAAGACTATCTTTAGAGGATGAGAAAAACTCTTATCTCAATGCTCAAGATTCTAATGTGCTTTTCGATGCTTTGAGCAATGTAGTTATATTTCAACTCATGCCTTTCTGGGATGCTCATGAGTTGTGGACAAAGCTTCAAGATAAATATGGCGTGTCCAAGTTTTGTGGGGATGATTGTTCTCCCTCCACCTCCGGACGTGTTGTGTTCTCAACTTCTTCTACTTCACCTACATGTGGTTTGCCACAAGGTAATGACATGGTGAGTAGTGGTGTTCATTGCAATGATGATAGTGGGCTTAGTTTTGATAATCCTTCATCACTTTCTTGTTGCGATGCTTCATCTTTGGACTCTAGCACTTCGAGCACTCCAAAATTTTCACATGCTTGTGTTGATAGTCCTTGCATATCATGTACAAATTGCTTGACTAAATCTCATGATGATATGCTTGTTATGTCTTGTTGCCATGATAAAAATGCATGTATTTCCTCGAGTTGTTGTGCTAACAATGTAGAGGAAACCCAACACTCCATGGAACAAGATGTGGTCTTGAATGGTGCTTCAAGGGATCCCACATCATCATCTATTGCTTTTTGCCTTATGGCCAAGGCTTCAAAGGTATCTCCCACTTTGAATCCCAATATATCTTGTGATAATATTGATGATGGCAAGAATGATGATGATGTTGATTATGATGAAGAGAATGATAATGTTGCCTCCTTAAAAATGAAGGGGGAAATGGTTTTTAAAGCTCTTCATAAAAATAAAATTGCTCGTTCCAACTTCACGGAAATTATGTCCATTGCCATTGAGGGAAAGAAATATATTAAGGAGTTGGAATCTCATCTCGAGGAGCATGAGGTCACCATTGAGAAAATGGAAGGTCATGAGCGTGATTACGCTAATGAGATTGCGGACCTCTCTCAAGCTCCTGAACTTGAACAAACCACCAAGGAATCTCTTGAGGAGACTTTTGCTCTAGAATTATCGAGAGTGAGGGAATCTCGTGATAGAGCTCTTGAGGTGGCCAACGATTTTGAAACTAAAAATGAGGAGCTTGAAGTTGCGCATGCTAAACTCCTTGAGGACTTTGAGCACCTCGAAAATGGCTCAAGGGTCATTAAGAGTGAGCTCATCAAACTCACTGAGTCTCATTCTCAACTTAAGGCTTCATATTCAAAAGAGCTTGCCAAGTTGTCTTCTCCTCTTGTTGCTAATGATGATGCTTGTGCTACTAACTCTATCTCTTGTGAAGCATCCATATTGAAGGATAATGTTGAGCTAAGGGCTCAACTTGAGTTGCTATCTAGCAATTATGGGATGTTGGAAGAAAATCATGTAAAGCTCACAAGCTCTCATGATGATCTTCTAGTATCCCATAATGTGCTAAAGTTAGCTCATGAGGCCATGCTTGCTAAGGTAACATCTAGTGAGCCTCATGTGGATACTAGCACTACTTTTATTCAAAATGCTATATTACCTTGTGCTAGTCCTCGCGATTCATCCATGCATAACATTGGTACATCTTGTGATGAATTGCTTTCCTTGCCTTGTTGCTCTAAATATGAAGCTTATACTTCCTCTAGTGCTTGTGTTGAGACTAACCATGTAGAGGAAATCAAAGAGCTCAAGGCCCAAGTCACTTCTTTGAAGAAAGATTTGGAAGAGTGTCATGAAGGGAATGCCACACTCAACAATATCTTGAGTGTACAAAAATCCCCCAATGACAAAGGTGGACTTGGATTCAACTCCAATAAGAAGAAGTCCAATAGCAACAACAAGAAGGGCCAAAAACAAGCCAAGAGTTCGGCCAAGATTATTTGCTTCAAGTGCAAAATTGAAGGGCATCATGTTAGATCTTGCCCATTGAAGAAGAAGGCCATTAGTGACAAGCAACAAGGGAAGCGGCTACAAGTGCATTCTCATGCTCAACCTCAAGTTGAAGAAAGGCCTCTTCCCAAGAAGACTCAAGCTAATGCTTCTCAAGTTGAGAAATCAAGTGAGAAGAAAGTGAAGAGTAGACGTTGCTACCTATGTTGTGAGAAAGGTCACCTCGATTCTTCATGCACTAGTGGTAACTTATCCAACCCAATTATTATTGATGATGTCTATTCTCTTGGGAAGGATAAGGTTGGCAATGTGGTTTCCAAGTTTGTTGGTACTCAAAGTGGTTTGAAGCAAAGAACCATTTGGGTAGCCAAGCCTATTGTGACTAACCTCTTAGGAACCAACTTGGTTGGGGACCAACTAGCTCAAACTTGATCAATAGGTGTTGTTGGAGGGCATTGGAGACTTGGCTACTTTATGAAGAATTAAGGGGGCTTCATCATTCTAATTGTCTCAAGCCAAGTCATTTGGATTATCAAGTTTCTATCTTTCATCCAATGTTCCTCCATGTGGTAACTCATGCTTAAAGTGTTTACATTGATAGTTACTTACCCCTTTGCATGTTTGGTTTTGTTCCTTGCATGTTTTTGTATATGTTGTGCTTCCAACTTGATTATCTTGAGCAATCAAGTATGTGTGTGTTGGTTTGCACATCATGTATGTGTGTGTCATGCATTGAGCCTTTGCATCTTGTTCATTTCTTAGTTGGCTCTTGTGAGAGATTAATGGAATATCCCATTATGGGGGAGTGATGTGCTTTGTGCACCTCACAATCCTATATATGTGTGTACATGAGTAATACCATCTAGTATTGATATTTCAAGATTATCTAGTCGCTGTGTGGTATGTCTTCTCATGAGAAATTCAAATTCTAAATTGTCCATTAATTATCTCTTGTTGGATCGGTTTTTTTTTCCTCTTGTTTATCTTTAATTGGTATCACATTATGGGGGAGTAATATTCTATATGCATATTACTAGCCTAGAAAATGTGTACATTTGAGATATTATCACCTAGAATTGATATTGTAAATTATCTTGTTCCTAGGTGGCATGTTAGCTCTACAAGTTGCAATTTGCTTTTTGTTTGGTGTGAAGATGATGTCGGATATCCTTGCTATCTACCACCGGGAATTATTTCCAAATACTTCTTGTCTTTTGACAATTGGTACTCACTTATGTGTGGTAGAAATTATTGATCATCTTTACATTGGCCTTTGCTTTTATTTGCTCTATCTCTTGCCTAGGATTGTGTCACCTCCCATTGTATTCCATACCACTTGTGGATCTTGTTATTTACTTGAGCTTGTCTAGTGTTTGTATAGATATAGTGAAAGTGGTGATCCCATCTTGTGCTTTTTGTATTCAAATGCAAATTCTCTATAATGCACAATGCTTGGGGGAGCTATCCTATTCTTCTTAGAACGCTCACCTTGTGATCCTTATCAAGTGTGTGTTGGTGGAATGCAAACCGTTTCTTTTTGGTACTTTGTGCCATCATGAAACTTTGTAGAGCACTTGGTTTGTTTGGAACCATCCTCTCTTTTGGGAGTTTGACATCTTTCTTTTTGAGTGTATCAATGGATATCTCATTCCTTGATGTATCTTTTTGGATATCCTCCAAGTGATGATTTATTCATTTGGTATCTTTTCTTCGCTTGGTATTTCTTTGTCTTTTGGTCTCGGTTCCTGAAAGTCTTGAGCATGCATATTTACTTCTTGTAGTTTCTTTGGCATGTTTTCTTTCTTTGACCCAATATATAGGGGGAACTCCACCAAGTCTCAAATTGGATGACATGTGCATGAAGTTCATTTTCATATCTATATGCACATATGTGGAGTTTGTCCTATGTGTTGTTGGTTCTCTAACTCTTTGGTCCCAATGAGTTTTGGTACCATTTTGTTTGTGTTGTTGTTCTAGGAACAAGTGGAGATGCATTGGATGCTCGGCTCACTCACAAGGAAGGTGTTGTCACCATGTGCTTATTGGAGTCAAGCTAGGATGATTAATGAACTACTTTGTACCTTCAATTGGTATCTACTACATCCTTCCAATGTTATCTCGGTAACAAGTATCTTCATATACTTCATGCACACATTTCTTGCATCAACCTTGTGTAGGTTGTATCATGGCATGTTATCTATTCTTTCTTGTGATACTTGTTTCCTTTCTCAAAGCATCCCAACAATGATATCTTGTTGCTAGTTGTGATGTCTTTGATGTTCGTGTGGTTGGAATTCATTTATATACGATAAGACCATATCTAGCCATGTGCTATGCTCTCAAGCAAATATCTTATTGGTATATGTATGACTTCCTTTTGGATATCTTGTTCCTTCGTGTTGTAACTATTTCGGGTGTACATCCTTCTTTGTAGATATATATATCATCATGATTTCGTCCACCTAGAATCTTATACACTTGAGAGAAGTTGCATATCTAGATGATATCCTTTCTTTCACGTCCACCTTGTCTTTCTTATGTTATTTCTTTGGTGGCTCCGTGAAAGCTTTTGCCTTGAGTGTGTGTCTTCTATCGTTGCATCTTAATGCGCTCTTATGTGGTGAAGATTATTTTCCTCTTGCTTATCTTTACGAGGTTTTTGCCATCTTAATTGGCATCCCTCGTCTTGATGCGCCTTTCATCTTCTATATTCACCGCGGGTTGTCACAAGCATAGGTTCTCTATATGCTTATTGGTAAGCTTGTGAACCCATTTGCTAGTTGTGTGTGGGAATGATAGGCCTTGCACCGTGTGCCTCATTCTTTGAAGACTTTATTGATGCTTAATGCTCTTCTGTACATTAGTCTTCTCAAGTGCATTGCCTTGACTCACACACATCTTTTTGGTTGAGCCCACTCTTAAGTTGCATCTCTTACTTGTTGCTCAACCATGTGTTTGTTGCAAGTACCAGGCTTAGTTTCCTATATGCTCTCTTGCACCTTTTTTAAGTTTCTATTGATTTTGGGGGAGCTATGATCCTATTTTGTGCACTTTGTATCCAAATACAAAAATTCTTGATGTGCACAAATCATGGGGAGCTTCTCCAGTTTCTTTAGAACACTGCTCCGCTCTTATCATAATATCCTTTATTCATGTGGCTCGTAGGATCATTGGCCTAGTTGGTTCAATTGATATCTTTTGATAGCTTGCTTCAATTGGTATCTTTTGATTGCTTGTTTCTCTCTTTGATTATGTCTTTGTGGCATATCTTCCTTTTGCAATCTTTGGGCCTCAATATAGTTTGTCTTCCTCCAAGTATTTATCGTTGGATATGTGTATTGCATTCCACTCTCTTGTTGAGAAATACACAATTTATGGAGGAACACATTTTATATTGGCCTTCTAAGCTTTTAGCCCATTTTGTCAATCGATGCCAATGGGGGAGAAGTTTCAGAGAGTTTTGTGGAGAAGTTTAGAGAGTTGTCTCTTCTGGCTTTGGTTTGTTCCTAAGCATACGCATCTCCTACGCATGCATTATTGGTTGTTGCATTGCATGGTGATGAATAATTCCTTATATAAACTCTCTTAAAAGTGTCATCAATTACCAAAATGGGGGAGATTGAAAGGACATGCGGTGCCCCCATGTGTGGTTTTGGTAATTGATGACATTCTCTATGGACTAATGGTTGCATTGAGTAATATTTGAAGGATTTTTCCATAGGCATTTCTTGAAGTCCATGTGTTGGTTTCAAGGAGTTTATGGGTTGACCAAGGTGCTATTAAGGAATTATCCAAAGATTGGTCATGTGAGTGTTGAGCTTATTGCAAGCATGTCTTGAAGAAGAAGATTGTGTGATCATTCATGTTTACCTTCCAGACATCATCCAAACGAAGAGAGTTGGAAAGATTCAAGGTTGATCAAGACTAAGTCAAGAGTGAATCAAGTTGATCAACTCACAAAGAGTAGAAGATGTACCGAGAGGGATCAAGTGATCCCATGGTATGGTAAGCATTGTCCATTGCACTTTGTGTACTAACCCATGGTCTATGTGAGAGTCTATGTGGGGTTAGGTACGTGTCCATGGGCTTGCGTCAAGAGGATGATATCATACAACCCATGGGAAGGATGACATCAAGTGGTGATCGTCATCAAGATTGACGTGTGCAAGTTCAAGTGGAGAATCACGAAGAGATCAAGTTCTTGAAGCTTGCCATCCATTGTGGTGTCAATGGACTTGTGAAGATGTGCCGAAGAGTGGCTCACCCATAGTGGAGTATGGGGGAGCAATCATCTAGTCTCCATCGACCCAACGCAATCAAGAAAGGTGGTCCATCTTGAGGAGGACAAGATCGTCATCATCTAGCTCAAGTGGATCATGTGCAAGGCAAAGGTTTGCCCTTGATAGGTTTTCTATTTTACCGGTCTCATGGTGGTAGTTGGGAGACCGGGTTATAGGATCGATAGTCGTACTATCAAGGGGGGCTCTCAAGTGAGTAGCTTGATCGTATCGTTCGTCGAGAGCTCAAACCATTGCATCCTTGCATCATGTTTCTTGGTTCTTGTTTGGTTCTCTTTGTGAGTCTTAGAGCTTATGGTCATCTTGATGACAAAGCTTGAGTTCATCGAAAACGGAGTTTGCATGCGCCTTCTATGATGTTTTCAGTGTTGGAGGTTTTACCGGTCTTATCCGAGGAAGGGTTCTCACCATTTTCTTTTGGGACTTTTCTAATTTGCTTCTTATTGATATTTCTTTCAATATTGTGTTAGCCCTTGTCGCTAGCTTTCCAACAAACTTGGTTTCATCAAATTCGGAGTCCGTTTGCAAAAGTTATGGCAGTTTTGGTGTTCTGAAAAGGCTGCAGCGGTACTACCGTGAATTGGAGCGGATGTAATTTTTTTAATACCGCTCCAGAGCGGTACTACCGCGGCTCCTACAGCGGTAGTACCGCTCCGGACCAAAAACTCGTCCCAAGTCCTGCGGTGGTAGGCCCGGATGTATTTTTTTAGTACCGCTCGCTAGCAGTAGTACCGCTACCCTTTGCGGTAGTACCGCGATCCCTAGCGGTAGTACCGTGAGGACGAGCGGTAGTACCACTCCGTTGGTTCTACTGGCCTTTTGCCTCCTCGCTGTTGGGGTACTACCGCCCGGTAGTACCGCTCCTTGGAGCAGTAGTACCGCTCTGTGCGTGCTGTGAGCATAACGGTTAGATTTTTTCCCCACCTATAAAAGGGGGTCTTCTTCCCCATTGAACCTGATCTCTTGAGCTCGTTTTTGCCCCCATTGTTGACCTTCTTTGAGCTTGCTAACTCTCAATCCCTCCATGGATTCTTACTAGTTTTTGAGGGAAAAGAGAGAGGAGATCTAGATCCACATTTTCACCAATCACTTTCTTCTCTTTGTGAGAGGATCCCCTTGGATCTAGATCTTAGAGTTCTTGGTGTTCTCCTTCTTGTTCTTCCTCTCATTTTCCTCCCTAGCATTAGTTGCTTCGGTGGGATTTAAGAGAGAAGGACTTGGGCACTCCGTGTGCCCTTGCCATTGCATTTGGTGCATCGGTTTGAGTTCTCCACGTGATACGTGGAAGTTACAAGTTGAGAAGTTTATTACTCTTGGGTGCTTGCTACCCTTGAGCTTGTTCCTCTTGGGTGCTTGGGCGCCCTAGACGGTTGGTGGTGTTTGGAGCTCAATCATTGTGGTGTAAAGCTCCGCGCAAGCGTCGGGGTCTCCAATTAGGTTGTGGAGATCGCCCCGTGCAATTTGACGGGTACCGGTGACCGCCCCCAACGGTTGTCACCGTAATTATTTTGTGCTTGGCAAATTAACCGCTAGGTTTATTTTGTACTTGTTCAAGCTTAAACCGTAATTATTTTAAAGCGCCTATTCATCCCCCCCCCCCCCCCCCCCGCCCCCCTCTAGGCGATATCCACGATCTTTCTCAAGGGGGAAGGCATCCTTCCCCCCTTGTGGCGTCCCCTCCCCTCTCCGCCAACGTATATATACTAGTGATTTTGGTCACTTTTGATACACAAGTTTTGGAGCATCCTCTAATTCTCTATTTCTAGTTGATCCTAGTTGATCAATTTGAGTTAGATCTAGATTCTCTAATCATCATAATTAGAAGTCCAGTGTAGTTCTAATCTCCTCTCTAATTCTCCGGCGACTATAAGCTCTGGACGGTGAAGTACTGCCGGATCGTGAAGACAGTATGCTTGCAACTCATAGAGAGACCGTGCTTTTGACCTTCCGATCGAGGGACTATTCGTGGGATCGTTCATCTATAGTTCGAGGGCGCCCAATCAGAAACTTCACCGTCCAGAGCTTATAAACTACTGTGAAAATTAACACCGTCCAGAAACTTCACCGTGCGCCGGATCGTGAAAATTAATGTTTATCTAAAAAAATCAGAAACTTCCAAAATGTGTTAACTTCTTTTTAATAAACTACTGTTCATACCAGGTGCATATGCACCCAGGAACAGAACAGCACTCAAATTTCTTTGGCTTCTGATTCCCAATCGAGATATAAATCAGACCTATTACTGCAAATGAACAATACTCCAGTGGGAGTGACGAGGCACGAATCAAACTAAACCAACAGACCATCAGCCATTGGCATGACGCTCCTTTGGAACGAAACTTTCAGCCCAGAAGCAGCCGAGCACTGCAACCATTCACCCCTTCCAGACGAAGGTTGAAACATATCATCACTTTATCCAGCCTCAACATAAGTCAACTTTCGCCAAGTTTAGAACAACAACAGACTTCATCTGTATATAACAAGGGTATAAAACGAACTAGGGGAACATCGAATAAACCCTAAGAGAATCCAACAGCATCAGATCAAGACCAACAAGGTGGGCTGGCTGCAGAACGAGCCAGCCACATTCTTTTCAGTATATGTCGACTGGGAGAGAGAACCCTTTTATCTTTCGAGGACCTCTTCCTTCCCAGGGCAAGGCGCAACCCTTCTGGCGCATCAGGAGATCGCCGGGCGCAGCATGGTGCGCTCAAGACTTCGGCCGCCCATAGGTTATCACCATCACATACTCTCCCCCAGAGGAGCCTACCGACGTCTGCAAATGGCGCGACGGGCCAACCCTCAGCCACCTATCCATCAGGTTGTGCACCGGTTGTATGGGGTTTATTGACTGCCCGCAGCAGCTCAGTTCAACCTGTAAACACCAAGATCAGGTACTGTTCACACAAGCTGTGGTTCTGGACTCAAGAAGAATAACTTAGATGCATAGCTATAGCAGCAGTAAGGTGATAAGAAATGCTGGTAAACATCAGGTGAGTTTGGACTTCTACTTCTAAGATGAAACTTCTAAATTTAAGAGCAAGCCAAAATTTACGCTGATTCCACTTTACAATAATGTGTGTTCTTCTACAAATAATGCTCATAGTTTTGGACAACTCGTAAAACATTAAGCAAAGGTAGAAGTCTCACCTCAGACTCACTTCCAAGACTGAGCTTCTGCATAATATACCTTTGGATGGATGATGCGGCTATACTTCCATCTCTATCATTAGAAAATGCATTAGCCACAACCGAAAAAACTGAAAGATGTATAGATGCAACATAACATAAACAACTGATGATTGCAACAATAAAAATTCAAGTGACCGCACCTACAAGGGGGGAGACTAATCAAACTATGTAAGTTGACTTTTCTATTTTGTTGTATTTTACTTTAATATATGCCAAAAAAGTTAGGTGCGTATTTACAGGAGAAATTTTGAAGCTCACTTGACTCCTCAGCCAAGTTACTTACACATTTTGTACAAACGGACTAAAGTGATCAGCAGGTGGCAAAGAACAACTTAACAAGCTTATAAGTTGTGACAACTGCATTACTACAAGACCATAAAGGAACAAGCTTAGATGTGCAGCTATGCTTATCTCCAAATCTAAGCCCCTTCCATGTGCCCCCTTCTATGAGCTAGACAAAATCCACAATTATGAACTGATCACCAATTTCCACCCACTGGAAGGATACATACTTTGAAACTGAAACTAAATAAGATTTTGCAAATGAATTCATACTTGCATGGTACCATCGCCTAAGACCATGGCATAGTATCTCTGGACATAGTTTTCTTCTATCCAGGTTATTAGCATTCTTTCCTTGGTATTTTACAGTTTTCATGCTATTCCATTAGAAAGATACCATATAAGTTCAATAACCAAGTGTCAAGAGCATCCATTTAAAATGTGGATTTAAAGAACTATTGTGATAGATAAGATCATCAGCAGCAGAGCTGAGGAACATGAGCTTACTTTATTCTCAAATAATGGGCAGGTATCTGTGGCAAGGGTGGGACACCTTTCCTGAAAATATTTGAATGACAGAAGATCAAAGGGGAGGTGGGAGACACCTAAGATAATGTTTTCACTGAATTGAAGATAACTGATACTATAATCTTGACTTACTGCTCAAACGAGGCAATCAATGAGAACCATACGGGGTTCAGTGCCCTACTATTCTGGGCCTTCTGGCTAGCTGCAGCAACAGAAGTTGCATTCTTCGTCCGGCCAGTCCCTTTCTTTTTAAGCATTACTGGCTGTGGAGCATCTTTCTTGTCATCTTGAAATCTGGTCTTCCGTAGATTCTCCACGGGCTTCTCTTTGCTAGCATGTTCACTACTAGGAGATCCATTGGGCTGATCTCCCTTAACAGATGGACTTGACCTGAAGGACTTTGTTTTGCTTGCAGCCTCTACAAGACAGTTTAGAGGTTTCCATAGATCTGCCTTGTCCAAGTCCTTATCATCACCTGCTTTATCTTTATTAGAGTTATGACTTGACGTTTCTGCAATTGATGATGCCTGCAAATAATAACGTCAAATCACTGCTACTGATGACATGATGCACTAAATATACGTAGCTCATGCAAAACACAACAGCAAAGTAAGAAAAAAATGTTAAAAAGCACATTATTCAGTCAGGATGCTACAGCCGTTTTTTTACCTTTCTTCTTGTTTGAGGCACTTTGCTCAAGCTGTCCAGCAAGCTTAAATTATCAGGATGCTTATTGGCGCTACCATTATCCCTTTCTACAGGATCAAGGATAGGACCAAGGCCACGTAATGCAGCGGCAGCCTTCCTAGTAACGGCTCTTGTTCGGCGCCCAGTCAAACCCGTTGTTATTCGAGGTGTGTCAACCACCAATGAAGAGATAGACCTCTCTTTCCTTTTAATAGGCAGTGTAACTGGAGATTCTTTAGCACCGATCTTATTTCTTTTCAATGGGAAAATTTTTGACCTCACGTCTTGTTTATTGTGATCAGCCCTAAAATCAAAATAACAGAAATGAATAGAAGAAAAAGCACAAGTTTAGAATGTAAAATAGCATTCACCATAATAAAATCCCCCAATTCAGAAGAGCTACATGATAAAGTCCCGATCCTAGCAGGAAATAAGGGAAACAGATACTCAATTTAAAGTCAGTAAACATTACATACTCGGTCTCATACTATAGAATTCTATAAAAATATATCTAAAAATGACCTCACAAAAAGCAAATCCAGAAAAATAAACTATGCAAACAGCACTAGTATTTTAGACGAAAAGCAATTCATTAATACAGAAAGAATTACATTTTGCCAGTATACAGATCAATATAAATGGTTTTCTCCATGAACAAATGCTTGAGAAAAGATCTTGAAACAGAGGTATAATGACAGCAAAGTTTTGGTATTAGTAACACTTAAAATGGTGTCAGTTATTGAAAACATAAAATGCTGCCAGATATGAAGAACACTCGAGGTCAACAGTGGATACATATATTTATAAGCAATTTTTATATCAAGCTTAGTGGAATATTCTGTTCCACAATGCATTGCCATAGTAGGAACCTTAGACGGAAGTATATTTCTAACATCATATAAGATAGTTCGCCAAATTGCAGGTGTACAGTTCATTGGCGTGTAACAATCCAGAAGGATGCTCAGAAAGCTTATATATATATTCCAGCTTTATTCAGAAAGCTGGGTAAATCGTTTATACTGCTATTGACTACCTTCAATCTGTAGTTCATTCCAACTATCTGTTTGATGATTTAAGATCAAAATTTAACTCTTAACATATTTTTATACAATGGAAATAGATGCTAACAGTAATCAATCAAGAGAACTTAGCAGTGAAGTAAAAAAAAGACAGAGCAAATAAACATGTATTATGACACTAGAAGACGTAAAAGAACATTTGATAAAGCAAACAATCTAACAGAACAAAAGTTTAACTTCATACAGTGTCTCCCACCCAAAAATATAAGATCAGGAGAAGAATACCTAAGCTTCTCAATTGGGGTGCAGCCGAGATCAATTTTACATACTGGACAATGGTCACACTCTTCATCATTAAGCTTCTTATAGATACACTTTCTACAAACTGCATGATGCCAAGAAAAAAGTTCGAAATAGTGAGGACTCAAGATGTGTGGATTTCATAGCATTGGTGCTTCATTATAGAGGGGTAAAGAAACTGCAGCGTGAAAATTCCTTTCTGTAGAAAACACAAAGAATGCTCTGAAGTGTCTGTACATCATGGAAGAAAATCATGCATGCAAATGAATGAAAACCTGACTCTAGCCTTGACCATATAGCATAAAATTCCCCAAAACTGTTACAATTAAACAAAGGAGGTTGATCGACAAAAAATATCATTAACAATGTTTTTATAACAAAAATTGGATAGGAAAACATTGTAGTAAACTCCTGTGTCCTACAGATTTAAGCAAAGCAACAAGATGTGCATGTTTTTTTTTCAGAAGTTAAAATGGAGATAATATTTCTATCAGCCAATTTGGAACTGTTATTTACTTAACATCCACACATGCCAATCTAAAAAAACAAGAAAAATAAATAAATAAACTAGGAGGAGGTGCGCAATAGATCAAAACCACCTATCTTTCCTCCCAGTTACCAAAATGTCATTAATAAACTAACTACTGTACTTTTTAGTATCAGATATATATCAAAATGAGGTGTCTTCCAAGAAGCTTATTTTAGAACAAAGCTACAATTGGCTAGATAAAATGGTGAAGAGATTTTACAAAAAGGAGACAGAGCTCAAATGATAGTCACACCCTAACCAAAATCAAGTAAAAGGAAACATTGTAGCAATAGATGTGACTATGTGATAGATCAGGTTCATGTATCATTTTACTGCAAGGATTTAAAGCTTGAATCATCTGCCCAAGAGATACCAATGTCACTCCTAACATCTAAACAAAGTGACAATGAAATAATTACAAACACCAGAAACAAATCAAGATTGACAATATCTCAAGGGCACACACGATATGAACAACTACAATTACTGAATTCATGCATGCATAATAATTAGATAGCTTGAAAATATTTACACAACGGTGATTCCACATTGGGGACCCCAAAACAATGTGTACTGTTCCACCAATTACAGGCCAACATTGCAAGTACCCCGCGTGCAAAACAAAGCAATAGGCTAAAATCATCATTCCAATCTCTTACAGCATTAGTATAAATCATGAACTCGAGCTAGATGCTATCTCAGACCAGAGCACGGCAAGTTAATATAACATCACGAATAGTAGCAATGGGGAACTAAACAACTATCTGAACAAGATTATACGCACCAAAGCAGTTGACAGATTTGCACAAAGATAACAAATCTACGTAAACCCATCCGTTGAACCGCAGATTGAATCTACAAGCATGGAAGTTACGAAACGAACACGAGGAACGAGTCCCCCAGATTGACGTGCAATCAAGAGGCGCACCCGCGACACGAGCATAACGCCAGAATCGGACGCACGCAAGAACAATGAACAATGCAAGAACCATGTAGGGGGTGGCAATACAGCATCCCCGGATCAGGGAATGGCGAGCTCGACGCAACCAAAACCGACGTCGCCGACGGCCGAATCCGGAGCCCCAAGAACGCGTCGAATCGCCGCCGCAATGCTCGACACCGCGGGAATCTTCGTAAAGATTTAAGCCTTCGATGCTACCGGCGGCGGCGGCGCCGTACTAGTTGCAGCGGTGGAGCGGGGTACTCACATGTGTGAAGGCACTCGGAGATGGTGGTGGCGTTGCGGAGCAGGCGGTGGCAGAGCTGGCACGTCATGCAGCGCGCGAGCTGCTCCCGCTTCACCATCACCACCCCGCTCCCCTCCACGGCCACGGGCCGCCGCCGCGGTCGCCCCCGCCCCCTCTTCACTCCCCTATCCGCCTGCGCCTCCGCCACCTTCACAGCATCCTCCTTCGCCTGCTCCCCGTCAGCCTCCTCCATCACCTCCACCTCAGCCACCGCCGCCGCCGCCGCCATCGGTGTGTCCTCCGGCGGGGCCGGCGATGCGGGCCCGCTCTGCATGGCGTGGGGCCCCAGCGCAGCTAGCGCCACATGCTGCGGGGGCGCAAAAGCAGGGACTTTCTACCCGCCGCCTCTCCCCTGAGCGTTGAAATGGGAGGAGAGATCGAAGAAGAGGAGGACGCCGACGAGGTGGAAGAAGGGAGTTGAATATGAGAGAGAGAGAGAAATAAGTATTTGCGTATTAATCGAGGGAAGGGGGAAGGAGAAGAAACGGAGGACGGATGGAGAAGCCAGAGAGGTTAATTGCGTTGGTTTTATGTATGTATATATATTGAAATTGGTTTTCTATCCTTGCTTTTGTACTATATATTTTTTTCATTTGCTTTCCTTATCTTTTGCTGTATAAAACACAATAAGTCTGTATTAGGGGGTGTATACACATATTTGTGTCGCAATATATATGGTGAGAAAAATGTGATGTGGTAAGGTTACCGAACATTTCTTCTGATATATGTTATGTATGGCTGGATCCAACACCGTGTTGATAAAAGCAAATATTTTGTATTATTTGCAGCACGAAGCTTCCAGAGATGTAACGGACAATAATAGGCGTATTGCCGTTTCCACTTTTGTCATGGAAAAATAGATGGCAGATAGTTGTTGCTTGTTGTCATCGATAACCGCTTTGCATGAATGTGATTAAATGGGCATATCATGATGATCCTTCGCTGTGAAGCGTAAAAAAATATAATAAATACTATATCTCTCTCAGTTTACAGGGCGTGCACGTATCTTTAGGTCGTCAATTTGACCAACCTAATACAAGTCATATATTACAAAAAATATACCAACATAAACTTCGGAGTTTCTACTTTCAAAATGTATAATTTTTATGTTATATAGTTTATATTAGGGTGATAAAATTGACAACCTAGATATACGCGTAGGACTTATAAACTGAAACAGAGAAAATATTATTAATGTCGCAATATACGCACGTTAGAAACGTATCTTGGCGTTATAATAAGCATATATATTATTAATGTCGCAATATAAGCACGTTAGAAATCGTATCTTAGTGTTGACAGTAACACTGTGATGACTATTGGGTTCCTTTTTTATGGATACATCCTGATTCCTGAGAAAATAGCTTCCTAACTAGTATATGTTCCTACAGTACGCAAAGCATGATAGAAATGGGTACATTGTCGTCGTAGAAAACCTTGATACTTGGCAGCCAAGTATTTTTTTTTTGTCTCATTGATAGTTGTATGTCTCTGCTCGAATTAAAATTAGTTCATCGTCATGGTGATCAATTCGGTTCTATATGTGTGCAAAAACAAACTAATACATTGTGTTCTATTAAAGGTAACTAGCTTATACATATAATAATGGAAATTGAATTCAGGCGCAAAAAATGGCAATTGAATACCTATGAAATCGAGATTTCGATTTTGTGATTTTATTGTCTTCATTGTATTGTTCTCATTCTTTCTAGTGGTAATGACATAGTAAATACCCATTAATGGCGGGAAAATTGTGTCATACTAAAGTTCATGAACTAAACTTCTCATACAGGCTGGATCCAGCAAATACCGTATCAATAAACACAAATACTTTGTATCTTCTGTAGCGAAGTTTCTAGAAACGTAACGGGCAATAAAAGACATCCTACCATTTCCATTGTTTCCACCGAAAAAAGATGGTAGATAGCTATTTCTTTTGTCATCACGCTTTTGCATGGATATGATTAAATGGGCATCTCTTGGAGATCCTTCCCCTTGACGTGTAAAAAAAATAAGCATGCAATATTAATATCGCAATATATGCTCATTAAAATCGAACCTTATGCGAAAATTAGTGGTGTGCTAACTATTTTGTGTATTCCTTTTGTTCTCTCTCTGGGTATATCTCGGAAAACTAAATTTCTTTAGTAGCTAGAGCATGATAAAAAAAGGACATCATTGTTGTTTCATTGATAGTCGGTGTCTCTGCTTGGGTCAAAACTAGTTCACCATGTCATGGTGACCATCGAGGTTCTATTTGCGTGCAAAACAAACTAATGCATCATATTTTATTATGACTAACAAGCTTGCATCGTATAAATAGTGACAGTCTAGCTAATTTTGCTCGTACCAAAGGTAGAACCATGACTTGGTTGGGTTCTGGTCCTGAGGAAATTGTCCAGTTAGCTACTGATGATTGTAATTCTATGAGTTGAGTAATACAAGTTATTCACCCGCAAAAAAAATTGTACCTTAGTGCCAAGAGTAGTGTTCTAATGACTCTTTTTTTTCTTGCTCTATATACATATTGTAAAAATATTTTCTTAACTTATCTATGTTCCTTGAGTAGGAAAAGGAATGATATACACATTGTCGTGGTATACAATCTTTATTACTTGGTAGCTAGCTACAATTTGTCTCATTGATAGTCGTTGTCTCTACTTGGGTCTAAATTAGTTCACCATGTCAGGGTGATCATCTAAGGTTCTATTTGTGTGAAAAGTAAACTAGTATATATGTTCTATTATGGCTAACAAGCTTGTATCATACAGATATGGCCCTTTAATACATATTCATCACTTTTGTTTAGCAATTTTTGCATCTTTTCCATAGCTCTTTGTTGTTCAATTGCAATTTTAGCAAGTTTTTTGTAGCTAGGTTTTGCTTCACATTCAGAGTCATCATCACTTGAATTACTAAAGTAAGCTTCTCGTGAGGTTACCTTGTCACCTCTTGCCATGAAGCAATAGGTGGGAGTGTAGTCGTCAGCATAGTCTTCAGTGTTGGTGGAGTCACCCTTTTCTTCATGGTCGAAGATGGACTTGCTGAGAACTGCGTAGCGAGAGCCAAGCTTGCTACCCTAGAGTCGGATTCCTCCTTAGATTCCTCAGCTTCCTCAGGTTCTTCCTCAGAATCCATTTCCTTCCCAATGAAAGCACAAGCTCTGACGGAGGCGCTTTTCTTCTTCCATGATGACTTTGATGAAGACTTTGAAGATTTCTTCTTTTTCTCATCAGTGTCGTCATCCTTGCTAGACTTCTTCTTCTTTGAGCCCTTTTTCCAAAGGGGCAGTCAACGATGTAATGGCCTGGCTTCTTGCATTTGTGACAAGTTCTCTTATCGTAGTCTCGATCAAAGCTTCTCAAGTGTTCTTCGAGTCATACTTTGAAGACTTTCCAAATCGATTTCTCTTGGAAAACTTCTGGAACTTCCTCACAAGCATAGCCAGCTCTCTGCCACTTTTCTCAACACTATTGAAAGTGCTAACGGCACTTAAGCTATATTTTGGTGTGATGACAATGTGGTTAGTTGAACTAATATCGGTTGCTAAAGTTTATCTCAGGTTATTGGTTCTAAGTGCCCGCGATGGAGATGTGCGACCCCCCATTTCAAAAAGGACAAAGGCGTGGTCTTTCGACGCTTCGAAGGTTTAGTTTTGGTTTGCTTCGAGTCGTAGGAAAGACCGCACTATTAAGAGGGGTCTGTGTGGATAAATGTTGTGTGGGAATGCCTTTGCCGAGCCTTACTCTCTTACCCTTCCCACTCCAACCACCTCATATGAACCTAGTGTGTGTGCTGTGGTACTCAGAAAGTTGCAACAATAAGTTACTGGGTACCCCGTGCGCACGGGGTACTGGGTAACTCTTTGGGTACCCCGTGCGCACGGCGTCTTTTGACCCTCGTGCGCACGGGGTACTGGGTAACTCTCTGGGTACCCCATGCGCACGGGGTCTTTTAACCCCTGTGCGCACGGGGGGTGCGATTGTCTCTGGATACCCCGTGCGCACGGGGCTGACTTAGCCCGTGCGCATGGGGTCCAACGGGCAGAAATCCCCACTAGCCCATGAACATTATAAAAGGCCTTTCTTCCTCCTCCAACCTTCAATCCTAATGTCTTGTTGAGCTCCACCATTGCTACACCCCATTTTGCTCAATACTCTCAATCCCTCCACCCATACTTGTTGAAACTTTGGGGATTGGGAGAGCAAGACCCGATCTACAACTTGACCAAACCAAATCGCGTTCCCCGCAACATTTCTTCCCCATTGACTTGTTACTCTTGGAGCTTGGGCTCCTAGGCGGTTAGAGGTTCCTCCAGAAGCTTCCTTTCTTGTGGTGTGCTCTGGAGAAGTTTGTAAAGGTGTGGTGGTCGCCTTCAAGACCAACCCTGAGTGGTTCGAGGCTCATCCGTTGGGGGTGACTCGAAGGAGAATACGGTGAGCCTTTGGTGGCATTCCGCAAGCTTTGGCTCTAGCACCGCTCCAAACGGAGATTAGCTCTTCCCCAAGGAAGAGTGAACTTCGGGTTAAAATCCGCGTCCTCGTCTCACTTGTGGTTAATCCTTTCCCGCACCTTTCTTTGTTGTTGTATGCTTGTTGGCTTGCTAAGTAGTTTGTTGCCTAGCTTTTCTTCTTGGAGCTTGCTTGTCATATAGGTTGCATTCACCTAGTTGCATATCTAGTGAACTCTTTTATCCGCTAAGCCTTAAAATCTACAAGAAAGATTAAAATTTGTAGTCTCCTATTCACCCCCCCCTCTAGTCGGCCGTATCGATCCTTTCAATTGGTATCAGAGCCTCGTGCTCTAATATAAGGTTTTATAACCTTAGAGGATATGGTCGATCTAGGGAATGAGGGAGGTAGCCTACCCATTGCGGGGGATGGTCAAAACCAACCCCCCACCGCGACTGAGACACTTGGTGCTCCGGTCGTTGCTCCTGCCGCTACTACTAACCTGAATGTCCCCTTGACCGCGGCCGATCTTCTTTCAATGTTTGCGGACCTCAAAGTCTCTATGTTGAAAGAGGTTCGTGCCTCGGTCAAGGAGGAAATTGATGCTTGCCTAAAGCCATCAACGTCCGCATCAAACTCGTTTAACCCAAATGAGGTTCATGATGCGGATGACTCGAGGGAACCTCTTGCTTCCCCGGCTCGTACTCAAGTTCCCCAGTATAATGATGTGGAACCCTTTTACTCTCCTCAACCCTTGCAACATCACCACATTAATCCTATTGGGCCTCCGCCCCTTTGAAAGCTAATGCATTTGCTAAGTGGAAGCTAGATATGGATTCTCACATGCGCAGTGCTTCAACTCAATTGTGGTGGATTGTGGTCAATGGATTCAACCCCAAGGACCCAATGAATCTCACTCCAAGGGAAGCAGTTGACGATCAACTCAATGCTACCGCACACAACATGCTTCGCAACGCTGTGGCTGAAGACTATAGTGATTCCATTGCTCTTCTCAAAACCGCAAAGGAAATTTGGGATTGCCTTGAGGAGGCTCTTGAAGGAGATGAAGCAATTCGAAGATCTCGGTTGGCCTTGCTCAAACAAGAAGTCAATCTCTTTGTGAGGAATGAGGGTGAGTCCGCAGAAGAGGTTTACCGAAGGTTGAAGTCCCTTGTGCTCAACTTGAGAACCTTTGGGTGCACTTGGGCAAATGATGAATTCATCAAGTTCAAGTTCATAGATGCTATGGTTCTCACAGAACATACCATGGTCATGATGGTTCATCAACGCCCGGACTATCACAAGTTGACTTCGGCTCAAGTTGTTTCCACCTTCTCTACCCATATTCTTTTGGAAACCAAGTCCAAGAAAACATTTGCAATAGCTCAAGCAACCAAGAACTCCAATCTTGCCTTCAAGGCCAAGAAAGTGATGAGCCAATCCTTAAGGGAGGAAGAAGTGAGTGAAGAGATATGTGAGGAGGATAATGATACCTCGTGCCTGGCAAATGATTTTGCAGAAGACTTGGCTCTCTTAGTTAAGAAGTACTCCGGGACCATGGCAAACAAAGGAAGAAATCTTCAAGGAAGATCTTTTGGATGAAGGAAATGCTACAATTGTGATAGCCCAAGACACTTTGTTCATGATTGTCCATATGAGAGACGTGAAGACAAGTCCGAGAAGCTTGTGCTTAAGAAGAAGAAGTTCACCAAGTTTGCAAAGAGGAAGGATGACAAGGCTCTTGTTCATGAAGAATACATGTCTGGAGATGAAGATGACGGTGATGATGATCAAGTGGGCACGGCCGCCTTCGCCATGCATGCCACTACCTCCTCCTCCACCACCGGCCTCTTCGACTCTCCAAACGAGGACAAGCCATTCACTCATCGATGCCTCATGGCCAAAGAGGTAAAAACAAAGCCCAAACCCAAGAGACCCGACAACTACACTCCCAATGTCTCATGTGAGATAGTGGAGGATGAGTGTGAGGAGGGTGTGGATAATGATGAGGAATCCTTAATGGCTTTCATGAAAAATCTTCATGGTGAAGCTCGTGCTCGTTTTGGCGATCTCCTTAAGTCACTCGCCGAACGCGATGACTTTATTGAGAACGTTGAGAACCTCCTTATAGAGGAAAAAGAGAGAGTTGATCTCCTCGGGCACGAATGAGGGAGTCCTGGATTAGGGGGTGTTCGGGTAGCCGGACTATACCTTCAGCCGGACTCCTGGACTATGAAGATACAAGATTGAAGACTCCGTCCCGTGTCCGGATGGGACTTTCCTTGGCGTGGAAGGCAATCTTGGTGATGCGGATATTCAAGATCTCCTACCATTGTAACCGACTCTATGTAACCCTAACCCTATCCGGTGTCTATATAAACCGGAGGGTTGTAGTCCGTAGGCAATCAACTCCATACACAACAATCATACCATAGGCTAGCTTCTAGGGTTTAGCCTCCTTGATCTCGTGGTAGATCTACTCTTGTACTACCCATATCATCAATATTAATCAAGCAGGAGTAGGGTATTACCTCCATCGAGAGGGATCGAACCTGGGTAAAAAACATCTTGTCCCTTGTCTCCTGTTACCATCCGGCCTTGACGCACAGTTCGGGACCCCCTACCCGAGATCCGCCGGTTTTGACACCGACATTGGTGCTTTCATTGAGAGTTCCTCTGTGTCGTCACAATAAGGAAGGATGCCTCCTCCCGTCTTTAAAGACGGCGCCGTTGCTAAGGGAGCCTTGGCTGTCGGCCAAACCCTCTGGCTAGGTGGTTTCCTCATGACCGCCTGTTCGGCTATTGCACCGACGGTGACCTCTCGGGTCATCAAAAGCAACCTACGCGTCAGCTTGGAGCTCGTCGAGCAGCTAGATCCAATGGAGCTCTCTTCCGTAAACGAGCTCTTGGATCGCATCGCCGCCCTGGGGGTCGCTACGGATTACAACCAAGTTGGGCTTAAACCCGATCTAAGAGAAATTAACTCTCCCCAAGTCACCCACCATGTTGCCGTGGTAGAGGCGCAGTGCGGCGACCCTTCATCTATTTTAAGGACTAGCTACGTCCGAATTCCCGACTCCTCCAAGCCGGATACCCGCGGAGAGGAGGATGTAACTCAAGACCTGAGCTTAGGATCAGGCAACGGGCTAGATTCGTTGGACAACATCCAAGAATCCGAACTTCAGAGTTCGAAAACTCTTCGGCCTCCGAATCTTGGATTGGGCGAGGTTTCAGATTCAACGACACCCGCCCACCCAAACATAAGCGATCTCTCCCAAATCAGGCAGAGGCCCGAGGAAATAGTACATCATTACTAGGCCAGATTCCTCCTGGTTATGAACAGGATAAAGGATTGCTGCGAGGGAGACGCAATCTCAATTTTCTGCAGTAATTGCACGGATGAGGGAATCCTTAACGCCGTAAGTCATCGTGATATTACACGCTTCACTGACTTGGCGTCCATAGTACAAAAATACTGTGCGATGGAAAGCGCCTGGAAAACCGAAATAAAGTTTTGGGATAATTCGGCCTTGAATAGTAATCTCGTCTGAACTAAGAGGGTGCATCATCATAGGACACCCGGGATAAACACCAAAAAACCAAAACCCTCTACAGGGCATGGAACCGTACTGGAAAGGTGGCTTGATGGACCCTGTAGAATTCACAGTACAGAGGACGCCACACCAACTCACAGCCTTAGAGCATGTTGGATACTCCGGCAGGTGGCCAAAATTGGCGAGGACCTCTTAATTCCGGAGGTCGCAGAAAGCCAGCCCGAGGACACCAGTACCGTTCTCACAGTCTTCGAGAATTTCGCATCAAACAATATGCGAAAAAGAACACTCCGCAGCCTCGCCGAAGTCTATCAAGTTGCAACAATAAATCCATGGAGTGACACTGCTATTACCTTCAACGCAAGTGATGAACCTAGATTCCGAACAGCCCAAGAACCAGCCGCATTGGTCCTCAGTCCCATAGTGGACGGCTTTCACCTCACCAAGGTGCTCATGGATGGAGGCAGCGGACTGAACCTCATTTATGAGGAAACCCTTCAAAAAATGGAAATAGACTGGAACCGCATCGAGCGAAGAAGCACAACCTTTAGAGGAATAATCCCTAGTCGGGAAGCGCGCTGCACAGGAAAAATCACACTAGATGTGATGTTCGGCACGCCGGATAATTACAGGTCCGAAGAAGTTTCCTCGACACCACCGCAGAACACGCCGGATAATCACACTAGATGCCACCGCAGGACACGATTTGTTGTGTTTCCTCGACGCATACTCCGATTACCATCAAATCAAGATGGCAGAATCAGACCAAGCTGCAACAGCATTCATCACACCATACGGCCCATTCTGCTTCAACACAATGCCCTTCGGGCTAAAAAACGCCGGCGCAACATATCAGCGCATGATCCAGACATGTCTGGCAAATCAGATCGGCAAAACAGTGGAGGCATATGTGGACGATGTGGTTGTCAAATCAAGACATGTCGAATCTCTAGTAGACGACTTGAGGCTTACATTCGATAACCTCCGAAAATATGACATCAAGCTCAACCCAGAAAAATGCGTCTTCGGCGTTCCAGCCGGAAAGCTCTTGGGCTTCATTGTATCCGGTAGAGGAATTGAAGCAAATCCAGCCAAGATCCGAGCTTTGTCACAATTGGATATCCCAAAGGACCTCAAACAAATACAAAAATTAACCGGATGCGTGGCGGCTTTAAGCCGCTTCATCTCCCGCTTGGGAGAAAAGGCACTACCCCTCTATCGCCTCCTTCGGCGCACCGAACACTTCGAGTGGACGGAGGCCGCCACGGCCGGACTTGATGAAATAAAAGTCATATTGGCAAAAAACCCAGTCCTGGCCGCGCCGAACACCGGCGAACCAATGTTATTGTACATTGCAGCAACACATCAAGTTGTCAGCGCAGTACTCGTTGTCGAGCGAGAAACGTATGGACACAAATTCCCCCTTCAAAGGCCGTCTACTACGTATCCACCGTCCTCACTCCATGCAAATCACGGTACCCGCATTATCAAAAGATTGCATACGCGGTATTCATGGCATCCCGGAAGCTACGACACTACTTTCAAGAGTGTTCCATAACAGTAGCCTCGGAAGTACCACTCAACGATATTATCAACAACCGCGACGCAACGGGCTGGATTGCAAAATGGGCCATCGAGCTTCTCCCGTTCGATATAACCTATAAGCCACAGCGAGCTATTAAATCGCAAGTTTTGGCCGACTTCGTCGCAGAATGGACGGAGGCCGAGCTCCCTAAAGAGTACGGCACATATTCAAATTGGATTATGCATTTCGATGGCTCCAAAATGTTGGCCGGACTGGGGGCTGGCGTCGTCCTGACGTCCCCCACAGGAGACATAGTCCAATATGTGCTCCAGATCATGTACATGGATTCCAACATTGCAGCCGAATATGAGGCCCTCCTACATGGCCTCCGGATAGCAGTATCCATGGGTATCTAGCGCCTAGAGGTACGCGGGGATTCAAACCTCGCGATATCCCAAATAAATGGAGACTTCGACGCCAAGGACCCAAAAATGGCAGCTTACCACAACGCCGTCCTAAAAATGTCAGCTCGGTTCGAAGGGCTGGAGTTTCGCCATATAGCCCGAGAAAACAATCAAGCAGTGGACGTCCTGGCACGCATCGGAGCAAGACGCGATGCAGTCCCCCCCAGCATCTTTTTGGAAAGATTGTTCAAGACATCCGTAGCATGGGAGGGGGAACCCGCAAATAACAGCCCGGACCCAGCCGCACCACTCGACGCCGAACAATCTGACACAATTGGAGGCTCTGCCAATGAAATTACACCTTCAGCCCACGTAATAATGGCGGTCATCGCCCCGTGGACAGAACCATTCCTAGCCTACCTTACTAGGAAGGAACTCCCGGAGGACCAAAACGAGGCCCGCTGCATAGTGCGGCGATCTAAAGCCTATAGAGTCCACGAGGGAGAGCTTTATAAGAAAAGCACTACCGGAGTCCTTCAAAGGTGCATCTCTGAAGAGGAAGGGCGGAACCTTCTGGCTGAAATTCATGCCGGACTCGGTGGTCACCACGCCGCTGCTCAGTCCCTTGTTAGCAAGGCTTTCCGTACAAGCTTTTATTGGCCGACGGCCCGGGCAGACGCTCAGGACCTAGTCCAACGATGCGCTGGTTGCCAACTTTTTGCCAACCAAAGCCATATGCCACCCACCGCACTCCAAACTATACCCATCACCTGGCCTTTTGCGGTCTGGGGGCTTGACATGGTCGAACCCCTTAAAGGTGGGACCGATAGGAAAAAATACTTACTGGTCATGGTGGATAAATTCACCAAATGGATAGAAGCCAAGCCTGTTAAAACGGCCGAATCCGGACCTGTGATAGACTTCATATCCGGGGTTGTATACCATTATGGCGTCCCCAAAAGCATCATAACCGATAACGTTACAAACTTTACCGCCGACGAGGTAAAACTCTGGTGCAAAAACATGGGCATCAAGCTCGATTATGCTTCCGTCTATCACCCACAAACCAACGGCCAGGTCGAACGTGCAAATGGTCTTATCATGAGCGGCATTAAACCCAGACTGGTGCGGTCCCTCAAGGAATCTAACACGCACTGGGTAGAGGAGCTCGACTCCGTGCTATGGGGGCTGCGGACCACGCTAAATTGTACCACCGGATACACACCATTTTTTATGGTGTACGGCGCAGAGGCAGTTCTGCCCTGCGACATAATTCATGACTCGCCTAGAGTGCGCATGTACGAAGAAAGAGAAGCCGAGCTCGATCGGCAGGACAACTTGGACGCCCTGGCGGAGGAGCGTAACGTGGAAAAATCCCGTTCCGCATTTTATTAACAGCAGGCCCGAAGATATCAAAGCAGAGAAGTACGGGCCAAAAATTACAATGTTGGCGAACTAGTTCTACGCCTGCCGGATAAGAAAAAGGACAAACTCAAGCCCAAGTGGGAAGGTCCATTCATAATCGACCAAGTCCTGACTGGCGGGGCGTACCGCCTGCGAGATGCGTCGGATAACCGAGTCGAGCCGAACCCATGGAACGCCACCCATCTCCGAAGATTCTATGCCTAGCGTCGGACTCTGTGTTCGTCTCCTTCCTCTGTCCATTTTTTGCATTTTTCTGTCTTACATTTCTCTCCTTCCCCTCTTTTATTTTATAGCCCTTAAAGGCTCATCTAGTGACGCGCCACTCGCGCTCATTAAACCTGGGGGCTTCTTTAACAGAAGCTTATTTATACGGGCTTCACGCCCAACACATGCGTCAAACTTCCACATGTACCCTTTTTTTCACCATTATATGCATCGATATGACTTAAGTTTTGGCCAAGCTGGGTTGCCTGGCTCCTGTGCTTACCCCTACGTTCCCGATTGTTCGGCTAGGCGGTAAAGGGAGCACCTCTGCGATTGTTACTGCCGGGTCAGCCGGATGTGTACCTCAGATTGGGTGAAGCCGAAAGCTAGCGTTCTTAAGGGAATATTCGGTCGGTGAGATAAAAGATGATCTTTTTACTCATTCTATGCGCCCCCAGATGCTTTTTTCTGCGTCTTTTTACGCAGTTCAGACATGCACTTTAGGGCATGCCTCCCAGCGAAAGGAACCCCTAACGGAACTATTCTCTCTGGAAGATGTTTCTTACTAACCATGTAATATAACATAACTAGTTGGGCACTTGTCTGATAAAGCACTAATGACCCCTACGCCTGGTCTCCACGCATACCACAGTTCTTATATAACCGCTATGGTATTCGGACACACTCCGGACCGTCAGGTCCCGAGGTTGAAGCGAAAAGGTCGGCAACGACAAACGATCTACAATCCGGCTAGAAGGCATTACACATGTCAATTCAAAATTACATAGTCATTCTGACTGATTGTATTCCTCTTCTATACCATCTAACAGGCTGTCTAATTTACAGTCCTGCTGGGAATACTTCGCGGCCAACTCTACTTGGCCGTATACTAAGCTCACAGGGATCTCCTTCCCGTCAGGCCCCACTGGTCCGACCTCGGCCATGTGGTTTGGGTCAGACTTCGTAAAACGGGTCTTCACCATGGCCCAGGCTTCCCTAGCGCCTTGTCGGCAGGCCAATATCTTCCACAACCGGAAGCGCCGCCGAGCTCCCTTCAGCTTCTCCGCAAGCTCTCCAAGGCCCTCGGGCATGGAGTGGGCAGGCCATAAGGCTTGGGCAACACCTCGCATCGCCTGTCGAATTCGCTCGTGCAGTTGCATGAGTTCGGGAAGAAGGTCACCCGTAGAACCGGGCATCTCCTCTGCAGGACGACCTGTGAGCATACCTACAGACATTACTCTGTTAGTCGACTTCCTCGCCGAACTCTTTTTTCAAAGTTCGTTCAAGCACTTACTAAATATGCCGCGTCGAAGCCAATGATTCTCCTTCGTGGAGTCCTACAGTTGGCCACGAACATCTTTAAGTTCGACGTCCAGCCTGGTGTTGGCATCCTGAAGATCATTCTTCTCTCGCCTCACCTTTGTCAACGTACTCTCACCGGCCTTTAGCCGGCGTAAGAGTTGTTGCTTTTCCGGATCGAGTCCGGCGCCATCTGCAACATGATTTGTCAGATTTGCACCCACACCGCACAATACTAATCTTTCGAAGTGTATCTTACCTGAGAGGGTCTCTTTGGACTCCCCTGCTGCGGCTAGTGCGGCCTCTAGTTGGGCCTTGCACTTTTCCAGCTCCTGGGACAGTACAGTATTCTTCTCTGTAAGAACCTGAATATTAAATGATCCTTAAATCAGTTGCTCTAACTGTTTCAAGTCTCGGGGGCTACGGGTATATATATATTTGACCAAAATTTTCTTACCCGTATGTCTTTTACATACTGCTCCGTGGCTCTGGCTAAACCATTTTGAGCGGCACGGAGGTACGCATCTCCCGAATTAAAGGCATCTAAAGCCTCTTGGGAGAAACAAGCGTCACATAGAACTGTCCGGCGACGCCTGTGGTTCATGGCACTCTCCACTTCAGAATTTGTGGCAGACAGCCTGTCCGCATCCTCTGTTGGAGGAGCGTCCGGTGCGCGCCTTGTGCTCGCCTCCGCTTCCTGGCCAGACGTTGGAGCCTGGCTGGTGGAGGCGCGATTGGCAACCTCTCCGGATATAGTCCGGCGAGGTCTCTTCGTTCTAAAGATAGCACGAACGTTAATATGCCCGGACAGAATAACACCAGGGAAGCAGAGGGTGCGCTATACCTTTGCGCCGGCATCTCAGTCCGGACTACATTCCTTTTTTCCCCACGGGGCCCTGCGGCCCCTCATTGGCTAGCCGCCGCAGGTTCGGCCTCCTGCCTCGGAAATCTCCCCTGCAAAACACGGTTGTCATCAGAAACACCGGAATACGTGAGAGTGGAATCTCTCTCAAGGGAATGAGACTCCGGTTTCTGTCACCTGGGAGGCCGGGATTAACCCCGGGTAATCAGCCGTGATGGCTACCAAGGTATTGTCCTTGCTTAGCTGATGGAACACCCCGTCGATAAGCTCCACCGATATGTCCGGATCCTCTTCGGAGTCCGGGATCGAGGGACCGTTCTAGGTCCTTGGGTTGTGGAGGGCGGCTGTTTATATCCTTTACCACCTGTCGCAGTTCCTGCATTGAAGTCGTTAGACTACATATCTAACCGTGGGAGTACAAAACAAACGGGCAAGCGCAGTTGTTCACTTACCCAACTTGGAGGATCGTACATAGTAAATCCGGCCTGCGGGTTGACGTGGAGGAATTCCTCCTTTTCTCCCTTGTACAAAGAGGATAAGATCTTTACTAGGGCGGCAGCTGAAGCCGGCCCCTTACGACCATAACGGGTGGTGTCATCCTCCCCCTTGAAATCCCACATGGGGTGGCCTCTATATTGAAGTGGCTGCACCCCCCGCATAATGCATGCGGCCATGCTCCAATCATGGTTAGTCCGGAATGAGCCAACAGTCTTATCCGGCCCATCAGGTAAAGGACGTCTCTGTCGCTTTCTCTCTGAGAGCTCCGCGGAAGCCAGCTCAAGCGTTTCTTCAATGGAGCACTGTTGAACTCAGGGAGACCGACCCGGATAGGGTCCGGTAGCGGGACGTCATCTATATAAAACCATTCTGAAGGCCAGTCCTCGGACGCCTTCTTCGGGGTTCCAGATAGGTATCCGGTCCCGGCGATGCGCCATACTTCGGCTCCGCCCACTTGGTATATAGACCCCTCTTTAGAACGGGGCACCAGGCAGAATAACCTCTTCCACAACGCAAAATGAGCCTCAACGCCTAAAAATAGCTCGCAAAGGGCGACGAAACCCGCAATATGCAATACGGAGGCGGGCGCGAGGTTGTGCAGCTAGAGGCCATAGAACTCCAGAAGCCCGCGGAGAAATGGGTGAATTGGAAATCCCAGTCCCCTTATTAGATAGGGGACGAGGCACACCCGCTCTCCTTTAGAAGGATTGGGGGTGCTCTCCGCTTGTTTTCCGCCATTATAGGTGGCGAGACCGGCTCGGACCGGGACCATGTATGCCTGAGGGAGAAATCCCTTAGCCTGAAGTGATGCTAACTCGCTATGCGGGATGGTGCAACTCTCCCAGTCCCCGGGTTTGGGACCGGAGGGGCGAGGGGAGGAGCTGCGACGGCTGGTCATGTTGGAATGGACCTTTGCTGGAAGCGCTCTGATGATAACTCACGGAAAGGAGAAGATGTGGTTTGGACCTAAATCCCCATCCCGTTAAATAGGCGGCTCGTTTATACGGCTAGGGGTGTGGATGTAAAAACACCCCGGCTTTTCGCATTCGTTTGAACACGTGGAAGACGGCCATTATTGGGCGTGGAAGCCGAGGAGCACTACATTACAAAAATCGGACATTATTCCTACAGGTACACAAGATTTGGAGAGGAACCCGCCTTGCAATGCCGAACAATCTGCGCGCCGGACTCATCGTCATTCAAGCCTGGTTCGGGGGCTACTGAGGGAGTCCTGGATTAGGGGTGCTCGGGTAGCCAGACTATACCTTCAGCCGGACTCCTGGACTATGAAGATACAAGATTGAAGACTTCGTCCCGTGTCCGGATGGGACTTTCCTTGGCGTGGAAGGCAAGCTTGGCGATGCGGATATTCAAGATCTCCTACCATTGTAACCGACTCTATGTAACCCTAACCCTATCCGGTGTCTATATAAACCGGAGGGTTGTAGTCCGTAGGCAATCAACTCCATACACAACAATCATACCATAGGCTAGCTTCTAGGGTTTAGCCTCCTTGATCTCGTGGTAGATCTACTCTTGTACTACCCATATCATCAATATTAATCAAGCAGGAGTAGGGTATTACCTCCATCGAGAGGGCCCGAACCTGGGTAAAAAACATCTTGTCCCTTGTCTCCTGTTACCATCCGGCCTTGACGCACAGTTCGGGACCCCCTACCCGAGATCCGCCGGTTTTGACACCGACAACGAACTTAATGAAGAGAGTGTCATGAGAGCATCACTTGAGGAAGCCTTATCTGCTCATCAAATTGACTTTGTTAAAACCAACGATGCTTTGCAACTTGCTCTTGAGAATAAAGATGATCTTAACGTTAGAGTTGAAAAACTTCTAGTTGACCATACAAGACTTGTTGAGGAGCATGAGTTCCTTGTGATTAGTTCCAAGGTTTTCAAAGGTGACCTCATTGCTCTCACCAAGTCTTATGCTCAATTAAAAGCTACAACCATTAAGGCTCTCACTTCCGTACCTCATATTGATTTAAATGATGATGCTTGTACGGCTAACTTTGCTCATGATTGCACCTCCCTTCAAGAGGAAAATAAGAAGTTGAAAGCTCAAATTGAGAAAGGGCTTGTATCATGCATCCAAGGGGAGAAAAACCTAAACGATCTCTTGAGCAACCAAAAGGAGTGTGTTTCCAAGGAGGGAGTTGGGTTTAATCCCGCATCTAAGAGTGGTAATAACAACAACAAGAAGAAGAACAAGAAGATCGGTCCAACTCCTTCCCCTCCCAAAAGGTAGTGTTTGTGCAAGAAGGGCACAAGGAGAAGGAGAAGGAAATGAAGGGTGTTGGGAATGGTAAGGTCATTAGGGACAAGGCTATTCCCAAGAATTTTGTCGGCAAGAATAATCCATCATATGTTCTCATGAGAGGAGATGATGGCTATACCTTTGCAAAATTTGTTGGAACTAACTATGATGATTATGCTTGGACTATTTGGGTTCCCAAGACCCTTGTTGCTAACTCACCAGGACCCATTACAAAATGGGTACCTATAACCAAAGCTTGATTATTGTAGGACTATGTCTCCGGTGGAACTCAATGGGTGATCGACAGTGGATGCACCAATCATATGACCGGAGAAAGGGAGATGCTTGTGGAGTTTGTTGATTCACTCAAGGCCTCTTCGAACATCTCCTTCGGTGACAATAGCAAGGGAAAGGTATTGGGTTTGGGAAAGGTGGTAATCTCTAATGATTCATCTCTTGCAAATATCATGCTTGTCCAATCCCTTCACTACAATTTACTTTCAACTATTCAATTGGCTCGTGCCAGATATGATTCACATTTTGGTGAATTCCATGTGACCGTCTTTAAGAGGAGCAATCTCAAAGTGGTCTTTGTTGGGCATGTTGAAGACGACCTTTACGTGGTTGACTTCTCGAAAGAGAAAACTCATCTTGCAACATGCCTAATGGCCAAGGCCGACGTGGGGTGGCTATGGCACCGTAGGCTAGCCCACGTGGGCATGAGAAATTTACAAGCTCTCTTAAAGGGGGAGCACATTCTTGGACTAACCAATGTGTATTTTGCCAAAGATCTTCCTTGTAGTGCTTGCATTGCCGGAAAGCTTCATGAAAAAGCTCATAAAGTGAAGACTATCATCACCACCTTAAGGCCCCTCGAGCTTATCCATTTGGATATATTTGGGCCTCCAACATATGATAGTTTGGGAGGAAGGAGATATTGCCCTGTCATTGCTGATGACTTCACAAGATATACTTGGGTGTTCTTTCTCAAGACTAAAGATGAAACTCAAGAAACCTTCATCAATTTTGCCAAAGAAGCTCAACGTCAACATAACTGTGAGATCAAGGCAATCCGAAGTGACAATGGCACCGAGTTCAAAAACTATACAATGGATGAATTCTTGAGTGAAGAGGGGATAAAGCACCAATATGCCGCACCATATACTCCCCAACAAAATGGTGTTGCGGAGAGGAAGAATCAGACTCTTATTGAGATGGCTAGGACCATGCTTGATGAGTACAAATCACCATACAAGCTTTGGGAAGAAGCCATCAACACTGCGTGCCATGCTTCAAACCGGCTTTATCTTCGCAAGCTCAAGAACAAGACCCCTTATGAGCTCCTAATTGGGAGAAAACCCAACATCAAATACTTTCGGCTATTCGGTTGTAAGTGTTTCATTTTAAACAAAAAATCCCGGTTAGCTAAATTTGAGTCTAGAACTTATGAGGGCATATTTGTTGGATATGCATCAAACTCTCATGCTTACCGAGTTCTCAATAAATCCACCGGATGCATTGAGGAAACGGTAAATGTGGAGTTTTATGAAGATAACGGCTCCCGCATGGAGCAAATTGTTCCTAGTGTTGTAGGTGATGAGGCTCCTTCACAAGCTATAAGGACAATGGGGATAGGCCACATTCTCCCACAAGAAACACCCCATGTCCAAGTAGAAGAAGAAGGAGTAAGAGCCCCTCTTGAGGATTTTCCACAAGGGAAGACATCACCGACACCACTTGTACAAGATGCCAAGGGAAGTAATGAACCTATCCAAGAACAAGATCAAGACCCTCATATTCCTGAGCAAGATCAAGAGCAAACTCTTCCGAATAATGAAGAACCAATCGTTGAGGCTCAAGATCAAGCTCAAAATCATGATCAAGATCTAGATCAACCCCAACCACAAGTGTCTTCATCGTCATCACTTCCTACTGAGCAAGAACCTGTGGTTGCAAAGAGAAGAGTGTCTCCAAGGCTAAAGCAATCTCAAGGGCAAGCTTCTTCATCAAGTCCAAAACCAAGTGAAGAAGATCTTGACCGCAAAGAGTAAAAAGTGGCCGCCAAGCTAAAACATCTTCAACACCTCACCGAGAACATCTATGGAAGCATCAAAAAGGGGGTAACTACTTGTAGACGTTTGGCAAACTTTTGTGAACATCACTTGTTTGTCTCTTGTGTTGAACCCCTTAAGGTGGAAGATGCCCTTGACGATCTGGATTGGATAGATGCCATGCATGAAGAACTCAACAACTTCACACGCAACAAAGTGTGGACCCTTGTAGAAAGACCCAAGGAATTTCATAATGTCATTGGAACAAAGTGGATTTTCAAGAACAAACAAGATGAATATGGACAAGTAATAAGGAACAAGGCAAGGTTAGTGGCACAAGGTTTCACCCAAGTTGAAGGTTTGGACTTTGGTGAAACTTTTGCCCCCGTTGCCCGTCTCGGATCCATTCGCATCTTGCTTGCTTATGCCTCTCATCATGATTTCAAATTATATCAAATGGATGTTAAGAGTGCATTTCTTAATGGTCCTCTTAAGGAGTTGGTGTATGTCAAGCAACCTCCCAGTTTTGAAGACCCCGATCATCCCTCTCATGTTTATGAACTCCATAAGGCACTCTATGGACTCAAACAAGCACCTCGTGCTTGGTATGATCGCCTTACGTCGTTCCTAAGCGAGAAGGGGTTCCAGATTGGGGTAATAGATTCCACTCTCTTTACGAAGAGGGTAAAAGGAGAGTTGTTTGTCTGCCAAATATATGTTGATGATATTATCTTTGGGTCAACTAACCATGCTATTCACGTTGAGTTTGAGAATCTTATGACTAAGGAATTTGCGATGAGCATGATGGGAGAGTTGAAGTTCTTTCTCGGTTTTCAAGTGAAGCAATTGAGAGGCGGAACCTTCATCAATCAATCTCGTTATATCCAAGACATGCTCAAGAGATTCAAAATGCAAGATGTCAAGCCAATGAAGACACCCATGGCCACAAATGGTCAACTTCATCTTGATCCAAATGGTAAAGAAGTGGATCAAAAGGTATATCGCTCTATGATCGGTTCCTTGCTTTACCTTTGTGCATCTAGGCCAGATATTATGTTGAGTGTGTGTATGTGTGCAAGATTTCAATCCGCTCCTAAGGAGAACCACTATTCGGTAGTGAAAACGATCCTTCGATATTTGGTTCATACCCCAAACTTGGGCCTTTGGTATCCCAAGGGATCATCGTTTGAGTTAATGGGTTACTCAGATTCGGATTGGGCCGGAGACAAGGTTGATCGCAAGTCCACATCCGGCTCATGTCAATTCCTAGGGAGATCGTTGGTAAGTTGGTCTTCAAAGAAGCAAAATTGTATATCTCTCTCCATAGCCGAAGCCGAGTATATTGCTGCCGGAAGTTGTTGTGCCCAATTACTATGGATGAGGCAAACTTTGATGGATTACGGTGTCAAATGTGACAAAGTGCCTCTTTGGTGTGACAATGGAAGTGCCATCAAGATCGCCAAGAATCTGGTTCAACATAGCAAGACCAAGCATATTGAGATTCGTCATCATTTCATTAGAGATCATGTGGCCAAGGGAAACATTGAGTTACTCCATGTCAACACCGAGAATCAACTAGCAGACATCTTCACCAAGCCCCTTGACGAAGCAAGATTCCGCGAGTTAAGGCATGAGCTAAATATCGTGGATATTAGTAACTTCGGATGAAACTCTTGCTCGCACACACATACTCATGTACTATCTTGCTTAGATGTAGGCACATGTCTAGGGGGAGCTAGCTAAACTCATGAGCTATCTTATCCTAGAAGTGCATAAAAAAAACACAATCTTTCACATAAGCCACTTTAGGTGGTACTTGTGCTTCAAAGATGAGTATTGGTCTTGGGCCAAGGTTCATATCTTCGCGGTGCCATACCAAGTAAACTCAAACATGGTGGCCTCGGCCACCGCCCTCGCTTGAGGGTTATGTCCGTGTTTGTTTCGTATGTGTGGTGTGGTGTTTGTTTTCTTTTTTGGTTGGTTCTCCTCGCTTCCTTTTTGGTACAAGTGCTCCACATATACCCTTTCCATAGTGATAGGACTTTCCTCGCGGCGTGTTCAGAAACGTAGACCGAGTGCCTTGTGAAGTAGGCGTAAGAGTATACACTCAGCCCTGTAATTAAAGATCCACTCATGTCAAAGTTCATGAATACCCCGTGCGCACGGGCCTGTACCGTGTACACGGGGCCCCCGTGCCCACGGGCTCTGTACCGTGCGCACGGGACCCCCGTGCGCACGAGGCTCACTTAGCCCGTGCGCACGGGGTGTGCGGTTTCTGGTCCTGAAGAGGTGGGGCGTGGGGGGGGGGGCTCAGGTTCATTCCCACCCATTCGCCCCCTCCACTCCCTAGGAAGCCTCCAGTACCGCCGCCATCGCCTCTACTCGCCGGAGCTCCTCCAGGCTTTGTCGGAGTTCTTCCTCCATGGATCTGGATCCTGATGGGATCCTCCTCCGGTTGGTCCTCTCCTCTTGTTCCATCTCCTTGAGTTCCCTTCTTTTGTTCTAGCTTTAGGGTTTCTTTGCTCCCTAGATTCATTTGGCCTTAACTAGTTTGTAGATAGAAGTCTAGTGCTTAGATCCGTTGGTCCCTCTGTTGCACCCACTCCCGGAGCTCTTTCTGGTAGTGGCTGCCGCTGGGAGACCCCGTGTCCACGGGGTGTTTGACCCCCGTGCCCACGGGGTCTAAACCCCCGTGTGCACGGGCTATCCAGGAACTATTGCCTAGACTTTTGTCTATCTCCTTGCCATTTATCTTGCACTTGTACTCATTTGTGCCTCGTGCTTTGTGTTGTTGGGTTTTTGTGTGTGTTTCAGACTCCGCTGACAAGAGGTCTGAGCTTCGTCGCAAGCGTGCAAAAGGAGGATCAAAGGACTTCACCATTTCTCGTCGTCAGCCGTCTGAAGGCATGGGTCAGGGGTCTGGGACAGGTCAGGGCCGTGCTCGCCGTGCAGCCTCAAAGCGGCCCGTTGTTGAGGCTTCCGATGAATCTGAGGATGAATATGACTCACAAGATGATGAGATAGAAGAAGAAGATGATCGCGATGAGGAAGATGAAGAAGAGGGAGAGGAGTCTAGTCCGGAGGAAGCCACTCTGGGAAGGCATGACCTCCGGAATATGCCTCTTGTCAAGTGGACCAAGCCAGAGATCTGGGATGAGAGACAGAACCATCCGTATGTTAAGGCCACGAGTATGGGAATGGATCCCTATTTCAAGAATGGGTTTCAGCAAAGAATCTATCATGAGCTTCTTATGACCAAGTCAAAGAAGTTTGCTCCTCACAAGCAAGTCAACACTGAGAGTTTGCGTGACAATGATCATCTGTATCCCGGTGTGTACTCCACTCTTGGACGACTGGGTCTGATTCCGTTTGTCACCTTCAACCACCCCTACAATGAAGATCTAGTGATGCAGTTCTTTGCCACTCTGTACTTCTCCAATGATTCTGCTCGCACCCTCACATGGATGTCCGGAACATATCAGTGCTCAACTCCTACAGTAAAGTTCTCCGAGATCATTCCCTACCCATTCATGGATGAAGAGACTATTTCTGATGAGTTTGGCATTGTTCGGGAAAGTGGGCAGCGCACTAAGGATGAGATTGCCTTTGCTTACAAACAAGAGAAGTCGTTTGTCACTGGGTCAATCAAAGACCTCTTGCCCCTCTATGACACCATGCGCCATATCCTGCGGTATACCCTCACTCCAAAGGCCGGGGATTCCCATAACATTCGGAGCTCCATGCTTGATGTCTTTGTGTATCTTCATCAGAAGAAGAAAGTGGATGTTCTGGATTTCATGTACTACGAGCTGCGTCAGTGTGTACAAGAGAACAAGTCTTTGATCTATGCTCCTTTCATACAGGTGTTGATTGAGACCGTCTGTCCAGCAAAGTACATTACTAGCTTCAAGACTGCTATTCCCAAGCGCAACTCCAACTGGACCCCAACTGCTCCTGCTCCCTATGTGCCCATCAAGAAGGGGCGCAACCCTAGGCCCGAGGATCGTGCTACTTACACTCCAGGCATGTCCTCTACTACACGGATCCCTCGTGGTAAGGCCAAGTCTGTTGGCTCTGAGGCCATCTTTGCCAAGGGAGAGAAGAAGTCGTTGTTCAAGACCTTGAGCAACATGTTCAAGATTTGTTAGTCGATTCAGCGTCGTCAGATCAAGGAAATCAACAAGGAGAAGCTTGTTCGGCGTGAGCAGAAGGCAGCAAGGGCTGCTGCTGGTGAGGAGGTCGGTCCAGGTTCTGAGGACGTCGATAGTGAGGCCACTGCTCGGTCTTTCCCAATGGCCGGGTGGCGTTTTGATGATGATGATGCCTCAAGTGCTCCTCCTCTTGTCTAGTGGGTCTCGTGTCGCTGTTTGTCTCCTTTTGTTGTCTTGATGACAAAGGGGGAGAAGTGGTGTGTGGTTGTGTGTTCGTGGGTGTGTTGAGATCTCAAGCCTCGTGTTTCTCGCTGTTGGTTGGTTTTAGTTGGCTTGAGATACTCTTATTTCCTTTCCATCTGTGTGGTTGTGAGCCTCTAGCGTTATTGTGAGACTCTAGCTTTATTATTGAACCTTGCTATTCTCCTCTTATGCTTATTGGGTCTCACATTATTTGCTCACCACACTGTATCATGAGATCTAGGCACCGTTATAGGTTTATTTTGATGAATCTCATGACTTATCAATAACGATCTTGGTCGAACCTCCTATGGCTGTACTAGATGCATTCTTGTTTTCGGGCACACATATAGGGGGAGCTATCATGATCATTATTTGTTCCATGGCTTTCTATCTGTTTATCCTCTTTGCCATGCTCTAACCACGTTGTCATCAATGCACCAAAAAGGGGGAGATTGAAAGAGCTAATGGCACTTAAGCTATATTTTGGTGTGATGACAATGTGGTTAGTTGAACTAATATGGGTTGCTAAAGTTTATCTCAGGTTATTGGTTCTAAGTGCCCGCTATGGAGATGTGCGACCCCCCATTTCAAAAAGGATAAAGGCGTGGTCTTTCGACGCTTCGAAGGTTTAGTTTTGGTTTGCTTCGAGTCGTAGGAAAGACCGCACTATTAAGAGGGGTCTGTGTGGATAAATGTTGTGTGGGAATGCCTTTGCCGAGCCTTACTCTCTTACCCTTCCCACTCCAACAACCTCATATGAACATAGTGTGTGTGCTGTCGTACTCAAAAAGTTGCAACAGTAAGTTACTGGGTACCCCGTGCGCACGGGGTACTGGGTAACTATCTGGGTACCCCGTGCGCACGGGGGTGCGATTGTCTTTGGATACCCCGTGCGCACGGGGCTGATTTAGCCCGTGCGCACGGGGTCCAACAGGCTGAAATCCCCACCAGCCCATGAACACTATAAAAAGGCCTTTCTTCCTCCTCCAACCTTCAACCCTAATGTCTTGTTGAGCTCCACCATTGCTACACCCCATTTTGCTCAATACTCTCAATCCCTCCACCCAAACTTGTTGAAACTTTGGGGATTGGGAGAGCAAGACCTGATCTACAACTTGACCAAACCAAATCGCGTTCCCCGCAACATTTCTTCCCCATTGACTTGTTACTCTTGGAGCTTGGGCTCCTAGGCAGTTAGAGGTTCCTCCGGAAGCTTCCTTGCTTGTGGTGTGCTCCGGAGAAGTTTGTAAAGGTGTGGTGGTCGCCTTCAAGACCAACCCTGAGTGGTTCGAGGCTCATCCGTTGGGGGTGACTCGAAGGAGAATATGGTGAGCCTTTGGTGGCATTCCGCAAGCTTTGGCTCCGGCACCGCTCCAAACGGAGATTAGCTCTTCCCCAAGGAAGAGTGAACTTCGGGTTAAAATCCGTGTCCTCGTCTCACTTGTGGTTAATCCTTTCCCGCACCTTTCTTTGTTGTTGTATGCTTGTTGACTTGCTAAGTAGTTTGTTGCCTAGCTTTTCTTCTTGGAGATTGCTTGTTGAAAGTGTGTTATATCGACTAGAGGGGGGTGAATAGGCGATTTTTATGAAAGTCTTCAAAACGTGGAAGTTTCGAAGACAAACGATAGAAATAAACCTATTACCATGCAGCGGAAGGTAGACTACACTAGGCAAACCATAGTCAAGTATTCAATGAAGTGAAAGCACAGTGACTAATAACAGCTAGGTAGTATGGATCAGGTAGGAAGATATTATGAAGCCAAACAGAACGCGCAGTCACTCAGTGAAGAAAGAAGATAGTGCAATCATGCAATGACTTCACAAGGACCAACAGTAAGTAAAGGGAAGGGAAGGATGAAACCAGTGACTCGTTGAAGACAATGATTTGTTGGACCAGTTCCAGTTGTTGTGACAACTGTACGTCTAGTTAGGGCGGCTAGGTATTTAAACCTGAGGACACACAGTCCCGGACACCCAGTCCTGAACACGCAGCTCAGGACACCCAGTCCTCACCGTATTCCCCTTGAGCTAAGGTCACACAGACCTCGCCCAATCACTCTGGTAGGTCTTCAAGGTAGACTCCCAAACCTTCACAGACTTCGTTCACCGGCGATCCACAATGTCTCTTGGATGCTCAGAACGCGACGCCTAACCGGCTAGAGGATTCACAGTCCTCAAGTGTAATAAGTCTTCAGATCACACAGACAAGAAGACTTAAGCGATGCCTAACACTCTTTGGCTCTAGGTGGTCAGGGCATTATCCTCGCAAGGAATTCTCTCTCAAAGGCTTCAAGGTGGGTTGCTCTCAAACGACAAAAGCCGTACTCTAACTCTGAGCAGCCAACCGTTTATGGTTGTAGGGGGTGGGCTATTTATAGCCACTAGGCAACCCGACCTGATTTGTCCGAAATGACCCTGGGTCACTAAGGAACTGACACGTGTTCCAAGGGTCAGATTTCAAACACACACGGCAACTTTACTTGGACTACAAGCAAAGCTGACTTGTCTGACTCTGGACAAGATTCGCTCTCATAGTCTTCACTCGAAGACATAGGTTTTGGTTAAGCATCACTTCAGTCATTCTGACTGGTTCTCTTGGACCCCACTTAACAGTACGGTGGTTCCTATGACTCAACAAAGAAGAAACATAACTACGAAAGATCTAAGTCTTCGAGCTCCATAGGCTTCATGCGATGTCTTCTCTTGTCATAGTCTTCAATGAGAATATCTTCATAAACCACCTTTGACATCAATGTCTTCATACATTTCTAGGGGTCATCTCTGGTAGGAAAACCGAATCAATGAGGGACTTCTACCTGTGTTATCCTACAATTCTCACAAACACATTAGTCCCTCAACTAGGTTTGTCGTCAATACTCCAAAACCAACTAGGGGTGGCACTAGATGCACTTACAATCTCCCCCTTTTTGGTGATTGATGACAAACTAGTTGAAGTTTTCAACGGGGAATATAATATGTGAAATTGTAAGAGGATAGGGAATTGTCTTCATAAGCTGTGAGGGCTCCCCCTGAAGATGTGCATATAAGTAGTTTGCTTTTGGAATGCAAATGCACATGGCAGGTTGTGCTTGTGGAGATCCTCTTCAACTTATGATGACAATCCACTATGCATGTGAAGGTATGTGAAGATAATGACATGCATAATGGAAAATGGATGTCTGCAAAATGATCTAAGTGCGGAATTTATCGTCGCACATGCGGAATTTATCATCGCATCACAAAGTGGCAAATAAGTAGCAGACGGCCATCGAGTTTAAGTGTTACAACTCCAAGAACCAAATGTATCAAAACGAGAGTTGTAAACACGAAGCAAAATATAAAGCAACCGCCCATATGGACCCGCTTGAAGACTATCAAACTCATATGCTTCTCCCCCTTTTGTCAGTAAGGACCAAAAAGGTTTGAAGACATAGAGCATCTACTTGTTCCCATGAAGAGTAGGTGAAGCAGCAGGGTCGTCGGTGGTGTTCGGCGGTGCAGAAGAACTTGGAGCAGTGTCGAAGCGTGCTGAAGGAGGTGGCGGTGAAGTAGCATCGTCTTCATCCTCGATCACTCTGGCATTCACAGTTGCAGCAGAGGAAGAGAACTCAGAGTCTTCAAGAGATGGAGTTCATCGCAGCACTGCCCTTCGAGGAGGTGTGGAGTCAAACTTGAAGCGTTCAGAGAAGCCATCCTCTTGAAGATCATCTTCAGAGCACATAAGCGTCAGCCCTTTCCATGTGCGTCGAGAGGTTTCATGTGCAACAAAGGCATTCTTGGTGGCAAGATTGCGAATGCGGTTAACATCCACCAAGAGGCTTTGCATTTGGCGCTTTAGCCAGTCATGATGCCTATCCTGTTTCTGATGAAGAGCCACCAGAAGCTCTCGGTCGTTGAGAACACGAGTGCGCTTCTTGGGTCGTTGGGCAATTGTGCTATCGGTGGCTTCAGTAAGAGCGGGATGTGGTGCACGTGTAGTTCCGGCCAAAGGATACACACGAGTGACTGCTTCAATTCCTTCAATGTTCTGAGAAAAGCTTTGATGCTCCGCATTCTGAAGACTTAGAGGTTCCTTGGCAGGCTCAGGATAAATGGCTTCAACAGACATATCCACATCAGGCAGAAAGATTCGATGATTGCGAGCAGATGGCTGATATGAGATAGCGGAGTGGAGTTTAATCAGCCGTATTATCCATGGAGCGTAGAACTTCAAGCCAAAAAGATCAGAGCCTGATGCAGCAAGTTGGCGGATGAAGAAGTCCTGTGCATTGAAGCATTTGCCATGAAGAATATAGAAGACCAAAGTCTTCATTGCACCTTCCAGCTTGGCATGTGGAGAATGTCCTTTGATGGGCCAGAGAGTTCGCCTTATGATGTGATAAATAGTCCTTGGCAGATACTCAAGGTCTTCAACAAAGAACTCCTTGGGATATGCAGCATCTTGGGGCAATGGCTTCATCATACTGAGCATCTGACTCATGTTTGGTTCAGGCTTCTGAAAGATGCTCTCCATAGCTTCACTATGAAGCTGACAGCCAGGTTCGTAGAGATCGCCAGGAGTGGGCAGACTAGTGAGCTCAATGATATCAAAGGCTTTGGCTTCGTGATGAACATTTCCTGTCATCCACTCCAGGACCCAAGTCTTCGGATCTCTGTTGTACCCACGGATGTGAAGTGTGGCATAGAATTGGAGCAGCAACTCTTCATTCCAGTGCTCTTGGTCGGTGACAAACGACAGCAATCCAACCTCTTTGAAGCAATCCAGAGCTTCTTCCAGACAGGGCAGACCAGCTATTGCTTCAATGTCAAGACGCTTATGTGGGAAGATGCGACCTTGATTGTATAGAATGCAGGAGTAATAGCTTCGCTGCGAATAGCTCCAGAACCGATCAGAAGATATTCTTTTCCTTGAGTAGGGGTTCCTGGAGCTATTGAAGAAAGTGTTGTCTGCTTTGAAGCCATTGACATTGAAGGATCCAGGTGCTGATGCAGGACCTGGAAACCTGGGCAATCTGGGGATTGGCTTCTGTACCTGAGGCCTGTGCTCAACATGGTAGTCGAACTGAGGACCAGCAGCAGGCGCAGGAACAGAAGCAGTAGCATCATTGGCTTCACTGACTTCTGGTGCTTGGGTTGGTGAAGGCTCCACATTGGCTTCAGCCATGACAGCGTCAGTGGCGTCGGTGTTGGTGGTGGCAGCCTCAAGATTCTCAACCTCCACTTGACGAGCTGGAGGGTCGGTCACAGTCACGTTCTCCTCGAGAATAGCTTCTTGGTGGGACGGGGGATTAGCATCTTTTGGGGTTTCTTCTTCATCGGCTGATGCAGCCGGAATGTCTTCAGCAGTATTCGCTTCAGACTCAGAGATTGGAGGCCTTGGTCCTTTGCGAAGCCTGCGTAACACTGGCGACGCCTGTGGAGTTGGAGTTGGCTGGGCCTCAAAGTCTTCTTCCTCTTGTGCTTGTGGGCGATCAGCCCATGATGCATCCTGAGCAATTGGCGTCAGAGGACGACCAATGCTGATGAGCTCGTTGTGCGTTAGCACAGGCGATGATACCTATTGGTGCTCGAGCTGAGGAAGAACTGCATCATCTTCAACATGGTCATGGTGACCAATGTCTTCAGCAGCGATGGGATCAGCTGCTGGAAAGTCTTCAGCTTCATGAGCCTCTGTGAAAGCAGGCTCATGGACAGTCAGTTGGCGCTCTTGAGGTTCAGCGTCAGGGCGAACCATGGAGATGTGTTCAACAATCAAGGGCTCTGTGGGAGCAGCCCGTTCCTTCTTGGTCTTCCGCTTCTTCTTTGAGGGAGCAGTAGCAGAGGCTTCAGGATGTTTCCGCTTCCTGGCTTCAGCCTCAGCAGTCCTCGTCTTCTTCAGCTCTGAAGCGGTTGACCGAGCCTTTGGCTTCGAGCCAGTCATGCTAGTTGGGAAGACAATGGGATCTGCTTCCTGCCTTGGTGCGTCGGGTTCGGCCATAGCGGGCTTCTTCTTCTTCTTTGCAGCCATCCTGGGGTCGATGCCAGGACGCCCAAGGGCCTTGCGCTTCTCAGCCTCATTGTAGGCTTGCACACATTTGTCAGCCAGGCTCTTCATGCGCTCACGAGAACCCTGAGCTTCTGCATGTTTCTTGAGAAAGGCTTCTTTGAGCTCGTGTAGCATAATCTTGAAGTTTTTCACCTCTTGCACGCTAAGCTTGGCCATATGCTTCTTGAACTGAGCTTTTTCATAGTCAATCTTTTGCTTCAGTTCAACAATGCGCTGGGTGATAGCTAATTCTGAAGCAATGGCGCCATGGAAGGCGACACTGAGGCCAATGGGAAGTTGCAGATCTTTGAAGCTGAGATTGGGCGTGTCAAACCACTCATCAATGAAACTGTGGATGATAGCCACATCAAAGAGAGGCAGATCATTGAAGATTTCTGCTTCTTCTTTGCTCTTGATCAGTTGCTCAAGAGCGTCATCTGCAAGATCTTCATCACTTGACAGATCGATGGCATCGTTTCGCAGAATGGCAGCAACAGTCAGTTCTTGGCCGGTGTGTGCAGAGGCATCTTGACCTTCTGGGGCTTGGAGATGCGTGACAAATCTTCAGACTGCACACTGTCTTCAGGAGGTGCAGTGGCCAGTGGCTTTGCCCGTGAGATTTTTGGTGCAGAGGCAGGCTTTGAAGCTTTTGGCTGCTTCAGTTTCTTTGGCTTCGGCGCTGCAGGCGCTTCATCTGATTCAGCGTCATCTGCAGGCTCATTCACGGCAGTCCCTTGAACCACGATATGGGTGATGAGACCTTCAAGGTTGTAGAAAGGACCGATGACATTGGGTTCTGCATCGCGTGTGCCGTCAGCCCGGGGAGCAGAAGGACCAGGGTTGAAGTCTAGTCCCAATGACTTCTTGTTTTCCTTGGCCGATGCCTTTGCGTGCTGGAAGTTGCGCTTGAAGAGATTGTCGTCACGACACCATAGCAATGATGATGGGTCGGCATCTTCAGGCTGAGGTCCACGGACCATACACGGATAGGAACCCTGAGCAATAGCTTCAGCTTTGTTCTTGGGTGGAAGGCCTCAGAAGAGAATATCACCCCAAGGGCTTTTGACAGCACTCTTCTCAGCATATTCCTTGGTCACGAATCTGTATTTGTACCACTGTTCTGCCCAATATCTTCGAATCCACTGGATTCGGGTCTTGCGCTGATTATAATCCTCTTCAGGATCTATCTTGTAAAGTTCTGAGAGGTCATCAGGCAAATCTCTTGATGTTCCCCCACGACGCTGTCTGCCTCCCTTCCTTGCAGATTCTCTGAAGCCATGAACTTTAAACTGAAAGGCTTCAATACGTTCAAAGGCTTCAAAGGCTTTCGCTTGCTGGACAAACAGGAACTGGCTTCGGGAGAATTTATATGATGCTGTAAGAATTCTGCAAATGAATGCAGACTATGAGAACCAAGGGATTCTCCCATAGACATGTACCTGTGACAGCATTAAGGTGCGAGGGAAGGGGAAGAGGTCATATGCATTCTCAGAAGATTTTGAAGATAAATCAGTTTAGAAGACATTGACCTCATCGTGCGAAGACATTCACTCATAGATAAGGAGTTGGTTCTAGATTTGTACGAATCCATGGATCAGTATAAGTGAGGAATCTAACTACTTTGTGAAGCATAAGTGAATATACTAGGCATATTATGAGATGCAGTATGAAAGAGATCCAACTTGTGTGAATAGAAACTGCTTGTGGTAGAAAGTGACGAAGCTATAGGATCAAAGGGGGCGTAAAAAGGAAGTTTTATTTACCACACGAAGAACTGCTAGACGGAGTGGAAGAGGAGGCCGAGCAGTTCGATCGTCCATGCCCTAACTTGGCGACGGAGGACACCTACGGCGATGGCGGAGAAGACGATGTCCGCGGTCGACGTGAAGACGGCGTCGGAGAGGTTGCGGTAGCGAAGCGCTTCGGCGCCGGTGTCGTCGAGGGCTAGCGGTGGCGCTAGGGTTCGTGCGAGAGTGGAAGAAGAGATAATGACTGCGGTGAGGCGTGTATTTATAGGTACAGGGGCGGCTCAGTGTTATTACACAGCTGCCCCTGGTGATTCACATCTGAGGAACACGTGGCCATTATGCAGCATGTCGGAGGTTGTTCCATGTCCCACGCATGCTTGGATTGTCGGGTGGTCGTTCCCACTTCTCCGGGTTTCGGGTGAAGGAATGAGCATTGAAAACGGACTTAATGTTTGTCTCTGTATCTTCTGCTGACAAGGACGCAGAGAAGACATTCGACAGTTTCAATAGAATGCATATGATTTGGAGAGATAGAGTTTGAGATAGAAAGCATAGAGAGGTTAGGGTCCGATCACATTCACTTAGTTCAAAAGATTCAACAAGAAGACATAGCTATAAGTGAATGCTGTAGAGGACAGAACACTAGTATATATATATAATCAACATAGCGAAGATAATCATGAAGACATGTTGAGATTGAAGCCAAACCAAATGTGAAGACATAGCAAATGTAACGCCATGAGTGAAACACTTCAAACAGAACCTTTGGTGGTGGCGTTACCCACCGTATAGGAAGTATTAGACCCAGACACGGCACACAATTATCGTGGCGCTCCGAAGTCAAATTCGACATTAATGTATTCACACTTAGAATGTATGTCTTCATTGATTGAAGATATACTTTACTTCGTGTGTTGCACATCTAAGTCATCCATATGCATAAGTGTTAGGATGTGTGCCTGGTCACATGACATTTGAGGATTCCAAGATATTTAGCTCACACCGTAACTTGCAAAATCTCTTCTCATCCAAGGGCTTGGTGAAGATATCTGCCAATTGCTCTTCAGTGTTGACGTGTATGATATCAATGTCTTCCTTCACAACATGATCTCTGAGAAAGTGATGACGAATTTCAATGTGTTTTGTCTTCGAGTGCTGAACTGGGTTGTTGGCAATCTTGATGGCGCTTTCGTTGTCGTAGTAAAGTGGCACTTGCTTCAGATGAATGCCATAATCCTTGAGTGTTTGCTTCATCCACAGAAGCTGAGCGCAGCAAGATCCAGCAGCAATGTATTCAGATTCAACAGTGGAGAGAGATACACAGTTCTGCTTCTTTGAAGACCAACATACAAGTGATCGTCCCAGAAAGTGACATGTGCCTGATGTAGACTTGCGATCAACTTTGTCACCAGCATAATCAGCATCCGAAAATCCAACCAAATCAAACTCTGAGCCCTTTGGATACCATAATCCTAGAGTTGGGGTGTGAGCCAAAGTCGAGCCACAGGAGCAAATGTTTCATCGAAGTCAATCCCTTCCACTTGAGTATATCCTTGAGCAATGAGACGAGCTTTGTTTCTGACAACTTGACCATGCTCATCTTGCTTGTTGCGGTATATCCATTTGGTGCCTATTATATTGTGCTTCCAAGGGTCAGGACGCTTAACCAGTTCCCATACATTATTCAGCTCAAACTGTTGAAGCTCTTCTTGCATAGCTTGAATCCATTCAGGTTCCATGAAGGCTTCTTCAACTTTCTTGGGATCTGTTATTGACACGAATGCGAAGTGCCCATAGAAATTTGCTAGCTGTGTTGCCCTTGAATGAGTGAGCGGACCGGGTGCATTGATGCTATCAATTATTCTCTCAATCTGCACTTCATTGGCAACACGAGGATGTATAGGGCGAAGATTTTGCTCTTGCTGATCATTGTCATTGTTAGAGGGATTGTCTTCAGGCTGAGTATTGTCTTCAGGTTGATCCGGTGCGGAGATGATAAGTTCCTCTTCAGGTTGAGCTTCAGAGGGTATGATTTCTCCAGTTCCCATTAGTTTGATTGATTCACTGGATGGAACTTCATCTAGCACATTTGGCAGGTGCTCTCTTTGTGAACCGTTAGTCTCATCGAACCGCACATCCACTGTTTCAACCACTTTATAATGAAAGAGATTGAAGACTCTGTAGGAGTGCGAATCCTTTCCATATCCAAGCATAAAACCCTCATGTGCTTTTGGTGCAAATGTTGAAGTCTGATGTGGATCCTTGATCCAGCACCTGGCTCCAAATACTCTGAAGTAACTGACATTTGGCTTCTTGCCAGTAAGGAGCTCATAAGATGTCTTGTTCAGAAGCTTGTGAAGATAAACACGATTGATTGTATGGCATGCAGTATCAATAGCTTCAGGCCAGAATTGTCTTGGAGTCTTGTATTCATCTAGCATCGTTCGGGCCATCTCAATGAGTGTTCTGTTCTTGCGTTCGACGACGCCATTCTGCTATGGCGTGTACGGAGCTGAGAATTCATGTGTGATGCCCAAAGTATCAAGATATGTATCAAGGCCAGTGTTCTTCAATTCAGTGCCATTGTCACTTCTGATGTGCTTTATCTTGGCGCCATAGTTGTTCATTGCTCGATTGGTGAAGCGTCTGAAGACATCCTGCACTTCAGTCTTGTAGAGGATTATGTGTACCCAAGTATATCTAGAATAATCATCAACAATGACAAAGCCATAGAGACAAGCAGTAGTAGTAAGAGTTGAGTAGTGAGTGGGACCGAAAAGATCCATATGGAGCAGTTCGAAGGGTCGAGTTGTTGTCATGATTGTCTTCGAGGGATGTTTGGCCCTCGTCATCTTTCCCGCTTCACAGGCACCGCATAAGTGATCTGTCTTGAACTTGACGCCCTCGATGCCTATGACATGCTTCTTCTTTGCAAGGGTGTGGAGGTTCCTCATGCCAGCATGCCCTAGCCTCCGATGCCAGAGCCAGCATTCTTAAGCTTTTGCTAGAAGACATACGGCAAGCTGTGGTCCTGCTGAGAAATCTACCACGTACAAATCATCTTTCCGATACCCTTCAAACACTAGAGACTTGTCAGATTCCATTAGAACAAGGCAGCGATATTTTCCAAACATTACGATCATGTTCAAATCGCAAAGCATTGAGACAGACACTAAGTTGAAGCCAAGGGATTCAACAAGCATGACTTTATCCATGTGTTGATCCTTTGAGATTGCAACTCTACCTAGACCCAATACCTTACTTTTACCAGTGTTAGCAAATGTGATGTGACTCTTGTCGGATGGACGTAAGGTTGAGTCCATAAGAAGGCTTCTTTTGCCAGTCATGTGAATGGTACACCCACTATCAATAATCCATTCCGAAGACGCTGGTGTTGTACCCTACAGTGCAGTTAGGGGGATAGGCTTCACGAAGAGAATTGTGAAGCAAAAACATTTGACGAACCAGTGGGTTATGAAAGCTTAGATCCATATTACGACTGATAGGGAGAGTAGCAAGCGATTCAGGAACGAAGTACATAGTAAGACCATTCAGGCATTTGATCTTGCGCCCTACAAGATGTTTAAGGTCCCCAGCAATAGCGTCAGACGATTTTGGTTTTCTGCTGGAGACCTTTCCCTGCAAAAGAGAGTTCAGCTTTCTTAGCCACCCACATCTTCAAGGGTGGCTTAGAAGCAATAAGTCTAAGTGCAGCATCTGAGAACTTTGGCTTTGGAGCCCTAGCAAACAGTCTTGCAGGTGGACAATAGTACTCATAAGAATAAGCAGGATAGTTCTTGGTCTTATGAACATGGCGGTTTGATGAACCACGCTCATATTCATAGGCCTGAGTATGGTTTCCCTGCAAAACATTTGCGTTAGTGCGACTCAGGTGAGTCCTCTGTCTGTATGAAGCCTTTGGACTGTATGAAGCCTGTGGTCTGGGGTTTGTCTTCTTCACCTGTGGTGTCATGATGACATTCACAGGAAGATTCTCCAGACACTTTTTCGGCACCCAGATCTTCTTCATAGGCGGTCCATTCCTGCAGTTAGTACCAATGTACCTGGCAAACACTTCACCATTCTGATTCTTGAACAGTTTATAGTTTGCATCAAAGGATTCATCAATGACAATGGGGTTAGCACAAGTGAAGCCAGATAGAGTGGATGGATCTGCTGAAGATTCCTTTGCAGCAACCCATGTGGTTTTGGGGTACTGCTCAAGTTTCCAGTAAGAGCCATCAACATTCATTTTCCTTATGAACCCAACACCCTCTTTCCTCGGGTTTCGGTTCAGGATCTGCCTTTTGAGGACATCACATAGTGTCTAATGCCCTTTAAGACTTTTGTACATCCCTGTTTCAAGCAATGTCTTCAACCTAGCATTCTCATCAGCAATAGCAGTAGTATCCTCAGCAGAGGGGTCAGTTCCCACATCAACAGTTGAAGATATTGCAACAGTAGCAGCAACAGAACATTCAGAAATAGAAGTAGCATTATCATGCTCAATGCATTTAAGACATGGTGGTTCAAATCCTTCCTGAGCGGAACTGATCTGTTCAACGCGAAGTGACTCGTTTTCCTTTTGAAGATCTTCATGAGCCGCTCTCAATTTCTCAAGATCTTGCTTCCTTTGAAGATAATCATAGGAAAGCTTTTCATGAGTTGTTGAGAGCGTTTCATGACGACTTTCAAGTTCCTCATACTTAACGTGAAGATTTTTTATGTCTTCAATTAAGGACTCAGATCGAGTCATTTCAGCGCCTAACAGATCATCGCTTTTGTCTAACAATTTTTGAATATGTTCCATAGCTTTCTGTTGTTCAGTTGCAATTTTAGCAAGTGTTTTGTAGCTGGGTCTTGAACCACAATCAGAGTTATCTTCACTAGATGTTTGATAGTGAGTAGTGCGTGTGTTTACCTTGGCATCGTGTTCCATGAAGCAGTAGGTAGGAGCGGAGTAGTCCTTGTCATTTGCATCGGTGTCGGTGATGAAGTCATTGTCTTCAGTGTTGAAGATGGACTTGGCAATGTATGCTGTAGCCAGACTTGCAACGCTAGAATCGGACTCCTCCTCAGACTCCACCTCCGCCTCCTCAGAAGCGGACTCCTCCTCTGAATCCATTTCCTTGCCAACAAACACACGTGCCTTGCCAGATGAGCTCTTCTTGTGTGACGAAGACTTTGAGGAAGACTTGGAAGAAGACTTTGAGTATTTCTTCTTCTTCTTGTCATCAGAGTCATATTCCTTGCTCTTCTTCTTCTTTTTGTTCTCATTGTCCCACTGCGGACACTCAGAGATGAAGTGGCCAGGTTTCTTGCACTTGTGACATGTTTTCTTCTTGTAGTCATGAGCAGAAGCTTCATCATTCCTTGAGCTTGATCATGAAGACTTTCTGAAGCCTTTCTTCTTGGTGAATTTTTGGAACTTCTTCACAAGCATAGCAAGTTCCTTTCCAATGTCTACAGGATCATCAGAACTGCTGTCAGATTCTTCTTCAGATGAGGAGACAGCTTTTGCCTTCAAGGCACAAGTTCGCCCATAGTTGGGACCGTAGATATCTCTTTTCTCAGAAAGCTGAAACTCATGTGTGTTGAGCCTCTCAAGTATGTCAGATGCATCGAGTGTCTTCAAATCAGGACGTTCTTGAATCATCAGGGCTAGGGTGTCAAACAAACTGTCAAGTGATCTCAGGAGTGTCTTGACGACTTCATGCTTGGTGATCTCAGTAGCGCCGAGGGCTTGGAGCTCATTTGTGATGTCAATGAGTCGATCAAACGTGAGCTGGACATTCTCATTGTCATTTCTCTTGAAGCGGTTGAAGAGGTTGCGAAGAACACTGATTCTCTGATCTCTCTGGGTTGAGACGCCTTCGTTGACCTTGGAGAGCCAGTCCCAGACTAGCTTAGATGTTTCCAAAGCACTCACGCGGCCATACTGTCCTTTGGTCAGATGACCACAGATGATATTCTTGGCAGTAGAGTCCAGTTGAACGAACTTCTTGACATCAGCAGCAGTGACACCTTCTCCAGCCTTGGGAATGCCGTTCTTGATGACATACCATAGGTCGACGTCAATGGCTTCAAGATGCATGCGCATCTTATTCTTCCAGTAGGGATATTCAGTTCCATCGAAGACGGGGCACGCAGCGGAGACTTTAATTATCCCTGCAGTCGACATAGCTAAAACTCCAGGTGGTTAAACCGAATCACACAGAACAAGGGAGTACCTTGCTCTGATACCAATTGAAAGTGCGTTATATCGACTAGAGGGGGGGTGAATAGGCGATTTTTATGAAAGTCTTCAAAACATGGAAGTTTCGAAGACAAACGATAGAAATAAACCTATTACCATGCAGCGGAAGGTAGACTACACTAGGAAAACCATAGTCAAGTATTCAATGAAGTGAAAGCACAGTGACTAATAGCAGCTAGGTAGTATGGATCAGGTAGGAAGATATTATGAAGCCAAACAGAACACGCAGTCACTCAGTGAAGACAGAAGATAGTGCAATCATGCAATGACTTCACAAGGACCAACAGTAAGTAAAGGGAAGGGAAGGATGAAACCAGTGACTCGTTGAAGACAATGATTTGTTGGACCAGTTCCAGTTGCTGTGACAACTATACGTCTGGTTAGGGCGGCTAGGTATTTAAACCCGAGGACACACAGTCCTGGACACCTAGTCCTGAACACGTAGCTCAGGACACCCAATCCTCACCGTATTCCCCTTGAGCTAAGGTCACACAGACCTCGCCCAATCACTCTGGTAAGTCTTCAAGCTAGACTCCCAAACCTTCACAGACTTCGTTCACCGGTGATCCACAATGTCTCTTGGATGCTCAGAACGCGACGCCTAACTGGCTGAAGGATTCACAGTCCTCAAGTGTAATAAGTCTTCAGATCACACAGACAAGAAGACTTAAGTGATGCCTAACACTCTTTGGCTCTGGGTGGTTAGGGCTTTATCCTCGCAAGGAATTCTCTCTCAAAGGCTTCGAGGTGGGTTGCTCTCAAACGACAAAAGCCGTACTCTAACTCTGAGCAGCCAACCGTTTATGGTTGTAGGGGGTGGGTGTAACATCCCAAAATTCTAAATTTTGGAATGTTATAATAAATAGATAGACTTGATGGATTGTTTGATTGATTGAGACTGAAAGTGAGTGAATTCGAAACTTTTTGAAAGTTAAATGAGAGGGAATAAAAGGACTTTCCCAAACTTTCATATTTGCTTTCTGATCTCCATGAATTCAAATCTTTTCAAATACAAAACCCTTGAGCGAAGATGATATGACTTCTTCCATTGAAATTAAATGAAAGGGTATTTGAAAACAATTGAATTTCATTTGGAAATATTTCCAATTCTGAAACTTTATGCAACTCAATGATTTTCATGAGAGAAGATAAAATGACTTCTTCAAATTATATGAAATATGAGTTGGGAGTTTCAAAGAGTTAAATTCAAAGTTTTTTTTGAATTTATTTTTTTCAATTTGGGTTATTTGAGTTATATTCAAATTTTTTTTTCTCCAAAAATAAAATACATGGAAAATAGGGTAACATGATTCCCTACATTAGAAAATTGGAGAAAAATTTATTTGAAATCATTTTGGTATTTTTAAAATGATTGTTGTTGGATTTTAATAGACGAGTAGCACTGTTTGAATTATTAGAATTTATGTGTATTTTATTTAATGCAAGAAAAATGTTCATGTCATAGAAAATATTTTTCTGAAAATTTTGATATATTATATGCCTATTTACTATTTGCATTTCTTTTGTTTTATTTCTTTTTGTTTGTCTGTGAAAAAAAGAGGTTAAGAAAAAAAAACTGTTCAGCCTCACCGACTGGGCCGGCCCAGCATCTCGCCAGGCCGCGGCCCAGCTTCCAACCGCCCCGTCTTCGAGCTCGGGACTGGCCGACTCCGCCGCCGCCGTCGAGTCCCGGCCGGGCACGCCTCCCCTTGCCCCTCCTCCAAGCTTCTCGCCGCCCCTTCCCCCCCGGGACCCGACCCCTTTTCTCTCCTCTTCCTTAGCCGCCGCACTCCGCCGCCGGAGTTGCGAGCTCCGCCGGAGATCCGTCGCCTCGTCCCGCGCTCCACCGCCACCCTCGACCGCCGCCGACGCCACCACTGCAACCGCCGCTCCATGCCGCCCCTCCCCATGCTCTTCGCTGCCTCCCGCGACGCCCGGAGCCGCGGCTCCGGCCGAGACCGAAGCCGCCGCCGTCGTCCTCCCCGACTCCGGTGATCACCGCGGTAACCGCCTCCTCCCGTCCGTTGGATCTGGATCCAACGATCCAGATCTTTCTGTTTTTTTGTTTCGTTTTGTTTTTTTAGAGAACGTTCGCTGGTTAGGTATAGAAAACGAACGTTCGCCTTTTAGTTTTTTCCTTTTTCTGTTATTTCGGCCAGGGACCCGTTTGTGAATAACTTATTTGCAGAATAGCCCCTATTCTTCAAACAAGCATAACTTTTTGCTCGTTAGTCCAAATCCAACGAAACCAACGCTCACGTCTTCGTTACGATCTCCTCTATCCAGTAATACAACTCAAACATGTTTTTGAAAAGTTTAAAATTTGAATTAGATCAGATTTGAATTCAAACTTCGTTTGATCATAACTTGAGTTTCGTAGCTCCGTTTGAGTTGATTCTTTTTGCAAATCGAAGCTCTTGACCTAAACATTCTAATAAGGCCAAATTCACATAATTTTGGTACTGTTAGAAATTGTTTTATGTTGCAAGAGTATTTGCTTGGTTTTGATGTTTCCGAATCGTATTCTTCGTTCTTTCTGATCTTTTGAGTGATTGCTTATGTGTGGTTACTATTGCTTGCTTACGATAGATTGACCGGAGTGTGATGAGTAGAACTATCAAGAGTTTTGAGTGCGAATCATCTTCATCAACATTGCAGGCAAGTTCACACTTTGATCATATCCCTTTCATACCCACTCTTTATTGCATTAGATCAATCCTCAAACATTGCATGGTTAGGATCTAATTAAATTGTGGGATGGGAAGTAGATGAGGTAGTACCTATTACCTGTTTATTATCAAACCCTTGGGAGTTACTATTACGTTATGCTTATATTGCCATGCTATGCTCGTAGACGTGGATTGGGTTTGAGAGAATTTCATGACAGATGTGAGATTGTTATTTAATGGTTCAACTTAAGGTGGCAACTTGAATACACATCTGGGTGGATTGCTAGGGGCACCCTGGGGATATACCAGTGGACTTGCCCGGACACCTGGGGATATACCACTGTTGTCCTAGGAGATCCCGGGGATATACCGTGTGATCATCCTAGGGTCCGCCACCCAGGCTCAAAGGGATCATGAGATTATTCATACTAGAAACTTCCGTGTGCAGCCACAAGCCATTATGGGCTCTGGCATAGTTGATTAAGTCGTGCAAACTCTTACAGGGTAGACTAGCAGATGTAGGGGAAAGTAGGTGTACCGGTCTATCCAACGTAAGGTGCTAGCGCTTCTGAAAGGCTATGTCTCGGTCATCCGTTTCTCAAACACCATGTAGTGCGAGAAAACCAACGGAGGAGATCGAGTCTTGTGGGGAAAAGTGCGCAAACCTCTGCAGAGTGTATAAACTAATCATGATTAGCCGTGTCCCCGGTTATGGACGTCTTGAGTATCTAGTTCTTGGATTATCCTGTTGATCTCATCACGTTACTTTAAATGAATATTGTTGGGTTTAATGATGTTACTTAATTGGGATTGAGAATGCTGTCAACCATTCTCAATGTTCAACAACCACCATGATAGTTAAATAAAATTTATTCCTTTGCAGTAGGGAAAAATTGGCTTTACGCAAAAACCTTATAACCATAGAGCTTTTTCCACCAGCCAAATATGCATGTAGTGATAGTATTTATTCATCATTCTCTATGGTGTGAATTTGCCAGTACATTCAATGTACTGACCTTCTGTGGCTGCAACGTCTCATGTTGCAGGATTATCTTACGACGAGTAAGTGATAAGTTAGGGTTACGATTTCTACACTCAACTTTGCCGTTGGTGTTGATGGGAATCCACAACCTTGTTACTTCCGCTATTTTGGATTTGAGGTAATAGTATTTACGTTACTTATACATGTGATTTACCTCTGTTATAAATCCTCGAGTACTGTGTGTGTCAGCATACCGATCCAGGGATGACACTTAAGCACAGAGACTTGATCCATTCGGGTCGGGTCGCTACAAGATGGTATCAGAGCACATGTTGACTGTAGGACGTGACCCTAGAAGCTGGCAAGCCCATAGGAAAGATTTTCCCTACAACTTTCCTTTTCAAAAAGACCTTTTACCTCTCTTCTCTTCTGAGTTTATTCAAATATTCCCTTTTAGTGAGACCATACCCCTTTCCCCTTTTGACCACTCGAAGATTCCACTGATGAGACCACTCCAAGAAGTACAAGATATCGGACAACTGAGACCATTCGGAATGAAGAGGATTTTACCATACATTATGATAACGGAAACTACAGCTGTTGAAGACTCTGAAGACTAGGAGAATTGGAGGCTCTGAAGAATCCCCAGATTTGTATGACCTGAAGGAAATATGCCCTAGAGGCAATAATAAAGTTATTATTTATTTCCTTATTTCATGATAAATGTTTATTATTCATGCTAGAATTGTATTAACCGGAAACATAATACATGTGTGAATACATAGACAAACAAAGTGTCACTAGTATGCCTCTACTTGACTGGCTCGTTAATCAAAGATGGTTATGTTTCCTAACCATGAACAATGAGTTGTTATTTGATTAACGAGGTCACATCATTAGTTGAATGATCTGATTGACATGACCCATTCCATTAGCTTAGCACACGATCGTTTAGTATGTTGCTATTGCTTTATCCATGACTTATACATGTTCCTATGACTATGAGATTATGCAACTCCCGTTTGCCGGAGGAACACTTTGGGTACTACCAAACGTCACAACGTAACTGGGTGATTATAAAGGAGTACTACAGGTGTCTCCAATGGTAGATGTTGGGTTGGCGTATTTCGAGATTAGGATTTGTCACTCCGATCGTCGGAGAGGTATCTCTGGGCCCTCTCGGTAATGCACATCACTTAAGCCTTGCAAGCATGGCAACTAATGAGTTAGTTGCGGGATGATGTATTACGGAACGAGTAAAGAGACTTGCCGGTAACGAGATTGAACTAGGTATTGGATACCGACGATCGAATCTCGGGCAAGTAACATACCGATGACAAAGGGAACAACGTATGTTGTTATGCGGTCTGACCGATAAAGATCTTCGTAGAATATGTAGGAACCAATATGGGCATCCAGGTCCCGCTATTGGTTATTGACTGGAGACGTGTCTCGGTCATGTCTACATTGTTCTCGAACCGTAGGGTCCGCACGCTTAACGTTACGATGACAGTTATTATGAGTTTATGCATTTTGATGTACCGAAGGTTGTTCGGAGTCCCGGATGTGATCACGGACATGACGAGGAGTCTCGAAATGGTCGAGACGTAAAGATTGATATATTGAAAGCCTATGTTTGGACATCGGAAGTGTTCCGGGTGAAATCGGGATTTTACCGAAATACCGGGAGGGTTACCAGAACCCCCCGGGAGCCAAATGGGCCAACATGGGCCTTGGTGGAAAGGTGAAAGGGCTGCCCCATGGGCTGCACGCCTCCCCCCTTTCCCTAGTCCTATTAGGACTAGGGAAGGTGGCCGGCCACCCCCTCTCTCTTTCCCCACTTGGGGAGTCCTATTTGGAATAGGATTGGAGGGGAGTCCTACTCCCGGCGGGAGTAGGACTCCTCCTATGGCTGCCGCACCCCTCCCCCTTTGCCCCTTTATATACGGGGGCAGGGGGCACCTCTAGACACACAATTGATCATTGAGATCTTTCCTTAGCCGTGTGCAGTGCCCCTTGCCACCAAATTCCACCTCGATCATATTGTTGCAGTGCTTAGGCGAAGCCCTGCGTCGGTAGTACATCAAGATCATCACCACGCCGTCGTGCTGACGGAACTCTTCCTTGATGCTTTGCTGGATCGGAGCCCGAGGATCGTCATTGAGCTGAACGTGTGCTAAGAACTCGGAGGTGCCGGAGTAACGGTGCTTGGATCGGTCGGATCGGGAAGAAGACGTACGACTACTTCCTCTACGTTGTGTCAACGCTTCCGTTGCGATCTACAAGGGTACGTAGATCATACTCTCCCCTCGTTGTTATGCATCACCATGATCTTGCGTGTGCGTAGGAATTTTTTTGAAATTACTACGTTACCCAACATGACCTAGGAATGCTACCCTTATGGAACTTGGCAGACTATGGAAGTTGTTATTGTCCGAGATCAAGGTGTGTTGGAGAAAGACCGGAGCATGTAGAGTTAAGAACTCAAGTATTTGTCAAGGAAAACCCTAAGGCAGGAGATATCAACTATGGAGAGATAGCTCATGGAAATGACAAGAGAACAACCACAGCTATCCATGAGTTTATCGCCCGCTTATGCTATTGTCACCGTGCTGAGTTAAGCATTCATATGCATGGAAGGGTTAAATGGTAGAAGGCTGATGGAGCACCTATCAGCAAGATGGTGGAACTAGATGCACTTACACCTGTCATATAGGTTGCATTCACCTAGTTGCATATCTAGTGAACTCTTTTATCCGCTAAGCCTTAAAATCTACAAGAAAGATTAAAATTTGTAGTCTCCTATTCACCCCCCTCTAGTCGACTGTATCAATCCTTTCAGCTATCAATGCTGCATTCAGACTCTCTTATTCAGATGAAGAATTTGCCTTGGCTCTATCCTTTGCCTTCAGAGCACGAGGTCGTCCATAGCTGGGACCATACATATCTCTCTTCTCAGTTTGCTGAAATTCATGAGTATTGAGTCTCTCAAGAATATCAGCTGGATTAAGTGACTTGCAATCTGGATGTTCTTGAATCATCAGGGCCAAGGTGTCAAAGGAGTTGTTAAGAGACCTCAGCAGTTTCTTCACCACCTCATAGTCAGTGATATCAGCGGCTCCGAGAGCCTGTAGCTCATTAGAGATGTTAGTGAGGCGATTGAAAATTTGTTGGACATTTTCATTATCAAGCCTCTTGAATCGGTTGAAGGGATTGCGAAGCACATCAACTTGAGAGTCACGTTGAGTGGAAACTCCTCCATTGACCTTGGAAATCCTATCCCGAATAAGCTTCGTTGTTTCCGGAGCACTCACACGTTGTAAGGGCATATTTATCCCTTAGTAGTTTTGGTGATTGATGACAATGCTTTTGCGGACTAATCGTGTGCATGAGCATTTCAGATATATCATGCCTAAGCACAAGATGATTTGGTGCTCCTCGAAGATCATTGAAGACGGCGTTTCTCTATGTTTCTTTTCAGTGGATTTGAGTAGTAGGAAAGCCGTACTATTAAGAGGGGGTCCGCGTTGGAAATGTTTGGGTGGAATCATCACGTACACGTCTGTTCCTTTTTGCACCACCTTTCCTTTGGCTCTTTGAAGCATCCTCCGTCTCTTCGTATCTCTGCAAAATGAAGGATTCCTAGTGTTGCTGAACTGGGGCATGCGGTAGTACTGCTCCTCAGAGCGGTAGTACCGGCCATGGGCGCGGTAGTACCGCAGGTGCTCATGGTAGTACTGCTTCTTGGACGCGGTAGTACCATGGCCTCGGGCCTGCACAACAGCACGAGCGGAAGTAGGGGCGGATGTAATTGTTTACATCCGCGCCCTATGTGGTAGTACTGCTCCAGGCTTGCGGTAGTACCGTGTCGAATTTTTGCATAGATCGTAACTCAGAGGAAGTTGCCATGGATGTATTTTTATATGTTCGTGCCTTCCCAGCCTAGACTAGTCTTGCCCCGCGGTAGTACCACGCCAGCGGTTCTACCGCTCTCTGCCTTAGCGCTTCAGGACTAGTTTTAGCCCCTACCGTGCCAGCGGTAGTACCGCGGTGCTTCGCGGTAGTACCGTGGGCCCTTGCAGTAGTACCACTTGTATGATGCGGTAGTACCGCTTGTCACAGGTTGAGTTGGTGGATAACGGTTGGATTTGTTCTTTCACTATAAAAGGGGAGTCTTCTTCTCCGAGTTGACGACCTCTTCCACCCCCCAAGCTCCATTGTTGCTCTAAGCTTCACTTTCGCCCGATCTCTCTCCCTAGCCAATCAAACTTGTTGATTTCCAAGGGATTGGTTGAGGAGGCCACGATCTACACTTCCAGCAAGAGAAATTTGATTCCCCCCACTAATCCCTTGCGGATCTTGTTACTCTTGGGTGTTTGAGCACCCTAGATGGTTGAGGTCATCGCGGAGCCATATTCCATTGTGGTGAAGCTTCGTGGTGTTGTTGGGAGCCTCCAATTAATTTGTGGAGATTGCCCCAACCTTGTTTGTAAAGGTTCGGTCGCTGCCTCCAAGGGCACCAATAGTGGAATCACGACATCTCGCATTGTGTGAGGGCGTGAGGAGAATGCGGTGGCCCTAGTGGCTTCTTGGGGAGCATTGTGCCTCCACATCGCTCCAATGAAGATGTACTTCCCTTCAAAAGGAAGGAACTTCGATAACACATCCTCATCTTCACCGGCTCCACTCTTGGTTATCTCGCACCTCTACTTGTGCAAGCTTATATTGTGTTACATCTCGTGCTTGCTTGTTTACTTGTTGTTGCATCATATAGGTTGCTCGCCTAGTTGCATATCTAGACAACCTACTTTGATGCAAAGTTTAAATTGGTAGAAAAGCTAAAAATTGTTAGTTGCCTATTCACCCCCCTCTAGTCAACTATATCGATACTTTCAATTGGTATCAGAGCCTCTTCTCTTTATTAATGACTTTGTCGTCTGAAGAGTATGGTTGACACCGTAGACGGTGAGGAGGAGCACCCCGACATGATTCCGTCCTCGTCTACGGCCGATGGGGGAACCTCGGTCTCACGTGAGGAGTTCAATGTGGCTTTGGACACATTTAAAAACTCCATGACGGCCGAGGTCAAAGGCATGTTCAAGAACTTTCTTGATGATCTCAAATTATCCACCGCACCATTGGAAGTGGTCGATCCCACTAACAAGGTGACGGATGCTAACTCCGACAAGGGGGAAGCTACTAGTGAGAAAGTTCGTTTGTCTAGTGGTAGAAATGGTAGTGGCATCTTTGCCCATGTGGAACCTCCTCCTATTTATGGAGGACCTATTCCCTCCACTCATTTAAATCATGTCGGCCCTCCTCCTAAGATTGTGAAAAATAGGGATTTTGACGCTTGGGTATATCGCTTTAAACGTCATTTAAATCATGTTAATACTAATCTTTGGAGAATCATTGAACAAGGTTTTTATCCGCATGACCCAAGAGACTTCACCCCTAGAGAAATCGCCGATCATCAATTCAACGAGAATGCTTTCTTCATCATCCAAGATGCAATTCCATCCGAAGATCTTGCACATCTCCGACCTTTCACCATGGCCAAGGAAGCATGGCACCATGTTATCTCCCTCTACAAGGGAAACGCAAGCATTCAACGCTCCAACTATGAGGTGGTGCAAGATGAAGCCCATGAGTTTGCAATGAATGAAGATGAAGAACCTCGTGAGCTTTACCGGAGGTTAACCACTCTCGCGGTCTCACTCCAAGATCATGGGAGCAAGGATACATATGACAATTGGATCAAGTGCAAGTTCCTCAAGGCTATGATGCCTTACCACAAGGCCATGTCCTCCGTCATCCATCAAAGCCAGACTTCCACACCTTGTCCTCAAGTGAAGTGTTGGATGAGTTTGTGGCAATGAGGATCTTGGACAAGATCGCCGACAATGCGGTGTTGCATTCTCAAAGGGCTAAGAAGCCCAACCTTGCTTTGAAGGCCAAGGTTAGTGTGGAAGAATAGGATGAAGAGGAGAGCAATCCTGAACATACAAAATATGCTTATCATGAGCACATGGCTCTCGCTTCAATGCAATTTTGGAGCAAGAAGAACACGAGGCCCAACTTCAACAAGAACAACTCAAGTGGCGCGAAGGGCAAGCAATGAGTGAGGACTTGCTATAACTGTGGCAATGTGAGCCATTTTGTTGTGGAGTGCCCATATGAGAAGAGGGAAGACAATGGTGGCAAGCTCATCTGAAAAGACAAGGCCAAGTCCTTCCCCAACAAGAGAAACTTCACCAAGAAGACTCCTCCCAAGGGGTTGGTGGCACAAGAAGAGAACAATGAGGATGATGATGATGAAGACGGTGAGTCAGTTTCCATGGCCTCCGTTGCCATTCCTACAACTCCACGGGTGTCTCTCTTCGACTCACCCAATGAGAACATCACCGCCAAGTGCCTCATGGCTAAAGCCACCAACAAGGTAACCCCCAACATCAAAACTAGCATCATTACTAATCCTTCTTTGACAGATTGCATTGATGAACATGAGGGGCCTAATGAGGAGGAAAATGAGTTTGAGTCTTTTATGAGTAAGCTCAAGGGTAAATCCAAGAAGCACTTTGTTGCTCTCTTGGAACAACTTGGTGAAGCCAATGACATGATCGAGGCTCATGAAGAAACCATCTCTAAAATGGAGGGGCATAGTCGTGACTATGTCGATGACATATCAGATCTTTCTAATGCGCTTGAGGAAGAGCGCGGTCACCGTTTGGCTCTTGAGGAGTCACATAATGATAACCGTGCTAAATTAAAGAAAGATCTTGATCATGCTCTTGTTGTATCTCGTGTGCTAAATTCTGAGAAGGTCAAACTTGGGGTTGATCTTGCTAGACTCAAGGAGGAGTTTGATTTACTCGACAAGGTTCACAAGGTCTTGAAGAGTGCTCATGCTAGCCTCAAAGAGTCGCATGATCAACTCCAAGTAAAGCTAACCAAGGAGAAAACCACTTTTCCTCATATGGTTTTAATTGATAATGCAAATGCTACTAACCCTTGTTGTGAGCATGTGCATCTTGTTGAGGAGAATGCAAATTTGAAGGAGAAACTCGAGAAAGGCCTTGTGTCGTGCATACAAGGTGAGAAGAACCTCAACGACCTTTTGAGCAAAGGAAGTTGTGGCCAAGGAAGGAATTGGGTTTGCACCCAAGTCCAAGAACAAGAAGAAGAATGACAAGGCCAAACGACTCCTCCTCTCAAGAAAACCTTTGTGAAAGAGGGAGAAGGTGCTACCAAGGAGAATAAGAACAATGTGAAGGGTGGTAGTGTCAAGAAGGGCAATGCCACCCCTTCCAACAAAGCTGACGACTTTAACCCTTCCTATGTGTTATGTCGTGCTAGTGATGGGCATGTTTATGCTAAATTTGTTGGTTCTCATTATGAGTATGTTGAGTGGTATATTTGGGTTCCTAAGACCCCTGTCACTAACATCAAAGGACCCATTACAAAATGGGTACAACCAAGCATTGATCTCTTGTAGGTGTTTGCTTCCGGTGGGAGATCATGGTTGCTCGATAGTGGATCCACTAATCATATGACCGGAAGCAAGGACTTGGTGGTGGACGTGCACAAGATTCCATCTATTCCCACCAATGTCGAGTGGGGTGATGACTCGTCCTCTAAGGTATTGGGACTTGGCAAGGTTTTCATTTCTCATGATCTCCCGACCAAGAAGGTCATGCTTGTTGAGTCTCTTGCATACAATTTACTTTCCGTTCGTAAACTTGCAATCATGGGCTTTGCCACTTTCTTTGATATTGATACCGTGGCCCTCTTGTGGAGCAAGACTCCTAAAGTAGCCTTTGTTGGGCATGTCGAGAATGGTCTCTATGTGATTAACTTTTCGGAGTGACCCACTAAGACTGCGACATGCCTAATGGCTAAAGTTGACGTGGAATGGCTTTGGCATCGCCGTTTAGCCCATGTCAATATGAGATCTTTGCAAAGTATTATCAAGGGGGACCATGTCCGTGGACTAACAAATGTTAGTTTTGCCAAAGATCGTGCATGCAGTGCTTGCATTGAAGGAAAGCTACATGAGAAGGCTCACCCTCCCACAACTATCATTTACTCAAAGAGGCCTTTGGATCTCCTTCACTTGGATCTCTTTGGGCCTCCATCCTTTGATAGTCTTGGGGTAGAAAGTATTGCTTGGTGATTGTGGATGACTATTGAAGATACACTTGGGTGTACTTCTTCAAGAGGAAGAGTGAGACCCAACAAACCGTCATTGACTTTGCAAATGAAGCTCAACGCCAACATAATGCAAAGATCTTGACAATAAGAAGTGACAACGGCACCGAGTTCAAGAACTACACCTTGGATGAGTTTCTTAGTGATGAGGGGATCAAGCATCAATATTCCGCACCTTACACCCCTCAACAAAATGGTGTGGCGGAGAGGAAGAACTAGACGTTGATGGATGCGGCAAGGACCATGATGGCGGAGCTCAAGTCTCCGTACAACTTTTGGGCCGAAGCCATCAACACCGCGTGTCATGCATCCAATAGTCTCTATCTCTGCAAAGGCTTGAACAAGACTCCATATGAGATACTCACCAGTAACAAGCCCAACCTTAAGTACTTTCGGGTGTTCGGGTGTAAGTGTTTCGTTCTCAAGAAAGGTGTTCGTTTGTATAAATTTGAGGCTAGAGCTCAAGAGGGCATATTTGTTGGCTATGCTACAAACTCTCATGCTTACCGTGTCCTCAATAAGTCCATGGGGCTTATTGAGGAGACATGTAACGTGGAGTTTGATGAGAATAACGGCTCCCAAGTGGAGCAAAGTGGAACTTGTGATGTAGGTGATGAAATTCCTCCCTAGGCCATAATAAGAATGGGTGTTGGTTTTATCCTACCCATTGAGGAACCCCTTGTGGCTGAAGGAGAAGGACAATGTTCCACTCAAGTGGAACCATCACCAACCCAAGGCCCACACGCTTCCGACGAATGAAGTGAAGGCCCTCAACCTCATGAACAAGACCAAGGGCAAGATCAACCTCAAGATGGTGTTGAACCCCCAAGTGATGCCCAAGGTCAAGTTCTCTCCTCCGAGCAAGTTCAAGATCAAGAGCAAGCTCAAGATCAAGAACAAGCTCAAGACGACGCTCAAGATGATCAAGTAACCGCTCCTCAACTCACTCCTGAGGAGGAATTGGAGCATCGTGCTGCCAAGATTGCATCCAAGCTCTCTACCAAGGGTCATCTCATGACAAATGTGCTTGGAAGCATTCCAAGGGGGGGGGGTAAGAACTCATAGACAATTGGAAAACTATTGTGAAAATCACGCGTTTGTCTCTTGTGTTGAACCCCAAAAGGTCTATGAGGCACTCAAAGATCCGGATTGGCTTAATGACATGCATGAAGAACTCAACAATTTCGAGCACAACAAGGTGTGGAGATTGGTGCCAAGGAAAACGGGGAACCATAATGTCATTGGAACCAAGTGGATATTCAAGAACAAGCAAGATGCTCATGGAATTATTGTCCGCAACAAGGCTCGCTTGGTAGCACAAGGCTACTCCCAAGTCGAGGGTATCGACTACGGTGAAACCTTCGCTCCCGTTGCTCGCCTTGAATCTATTCGTTTGTTGATTGCTTATGCTTCTCATCATAACTTCAAGTTGCAACAAATGGATGTGAAGAGTGCTTTTCTTAATGGTCCTATTAATGAGTTTGTGTATGTCAAATAACCCCCCGGGTTCAAGGATCCCTATTTTCTCGATCATGTGTACCAACTCGATAAGGCACTATGTGGCCTTAAACAAGCCCCACGTGCGTGATATGACCACCTTACCGAGTTTTTGCAAGATCATGGGTTTGAAATTGGGAAAATCGACCCCACTCTTTTTACTAAGAAGGTCAAAGGGGAGTTGTTTGTGTGCCAACTATATGTTGATGACATTATCTTTGGTTATCCTAACAAAGCTTTCAATGAGGAATTTGCCGCTCTCATGAAATTTGCCGCTCTCATGACCTCAAAGTTCAAGATGTCCATGATGGGAGAGTTGAAGTTTTTTCTTGGGTTCGAAGTCAAGCAACAAAGAGAAGGAACCTTCATCAACCAAGCCAAATACACTCAAGACATGCTCAAGAGATTCAAGCTAAGTGATGTCAAGCCAGCTTCCACTCCAATGCCCGTCAAATGCCAACTTGACATAGATCCCAATGGTAAAGCGGTGGATCAAAAGGTATATCGCTCCATGATTGGCTCCTTGCTTTACCTTTGTGCATCTAGACCGGATATCATGTTGTGTGTGGGAATTTGTGCATGGTTTCAAGCTGCACCTAAGGAAAGCCACTTTGTGGCAGTCAAGCGAATCTTTCTGTCGAATTTCGGGTTCCGGCAGACCCTTGAGGTTCGAACACTGGGGTGCGCGCGGAGATTTCGCCTCCTACCTACCTGCACCCCTCCGCCATGCTAGGATCTAAACTAAGGAAAGAACAACACAAGAGACACAGGGTTTATACTGGTTTGGGCCACCGTTGTGGTGTAATACCCTACTCCAGTGTGTGGTGTGTGGATTGCATCTTGGGCTGATGATGATGAACAGTACAAGGAAGAACAGCCTCGCGAGGGTCTGTTCTTGGCTGAGGCGATGAACTGCTGGGAGGAGTTCAGTCACCTTTCTCTCTCTCTCTCTACTCTCCTCTGACCGACCCCCTTGCTGTGTGGGTGGCTAGTCCTATTTATAGAGGCCCTGGTCCTCTTCCCAAATATTGAGCGGGAAGGGAGCCAACAATGGCGGGCTAATTTGAAGGGGGACAGCAAGTATCAGCTATCCTGACAAAAGTAGTCTTCGCCTGCGCAAAGCTCTGGCGATGACGCCGTCTTGGGCTCCACGGTGACCTCCGTCTCGTAGTCCTCCTGGTCTTGGTCTCGTTGGACCGAAATGGCAACCTTTGCCTGATGCCTCGGTACTCTGCAGCTGCGCTTGCCCCCTTTGCACCAAAAAGGAAAGGAGGACGCTGCACGGGCTGGCACCCGCCTGGCGCCCTGAGTTGTCATGGCTTGCGTCATGGGCACCTCGTGAGGTACCCCGCCTTGATCTCTCCGCCTCCTCGTGAGCCAGCCTGACGAGGCCGTGCCTGAGGAAGCTTCGCGTCGTCCGCCTCGCGAGGCTTGGCCCCTCGCGAGGGTCTTGGGTTTGTGTTGATGAAGATGAGCCGTGCTGGGCCCCCTTTGAGCCACGCCGCAGGCCGCAGGCAGGCAAATCTGGGGACCCCCGTTCCCAGAACGCCGATAGTAGCCCCCGGGCCCAAGACACTCCCGGACTTAGCCGTGCACGGAGGCGGAAGGGCAAGAGCGAAGCGCCATGGTCCCTAACAGCCTGCGGCCTTGGGCATCGCGTGGCGGTTGATTGGACGTGGGCGGCACTGTTCCCCCACGCCATCCTTATCTTGTGCCGTGCTAGGCGGACCCGTAGTCATAGACAGCCGCTCCCCTTTTATCGCTCGAGCGCCCTCTATCCTTCCTCCGCTCGAACTCCAGTTTCTGTTTTCAACTCAATGTAGAGCCTCCCTCCCCCCTTCCCATTGCCATGGCTCCGACGAAGAAGGGGAGAGGGAAGAAACCCGTGTCTCCGCCTTGCCCGCCGCCGTCGGCGGCCCCCGCCAAGGGCTTGGGCAAGGTCAGCTTGGCTCTGGCCACCATCTTCAATGAATGCGGGAGGACGACGGCCTGGCCTGCGTCCCACTTCTCCATCGACAGGACAGCCACCGAGGTCCCGTATCTTGCCGACGCCCTGTGGGCGGGTCTGGTTCCCCCTTTTCCAATTTCTCCAACGCCGTGCTTTCCCACTATCAGATCCACATGATGCATCTGGGTCCTGAATCCATCACCCTCCTTTCGGTCTTCGCCTTTGTTTGCGAAGCTATGGTGGGCATCCCTCCTTCGGTTGCCCTGCTGCGCCACTTCTTCTCGTTGCATCTTGTCAACCCTACCCAATGCTGGGCTTGTGTGAGCTTCGTTGCCGCGCCTGAGACGGCGGCCTCTGGGATTGACTTCAAGCTCCCTCTGCCCACGGTTGAGTTCCGCGAGCGGTGGCTGTATGTGGACGCAGGGGTGCCCAGCCCCCTGCTATTGGAACCGACCTCGCCTGCCGTCCCCAATTCGGGCTGGGGCCAGGAGACGCTTGAGAGCCCCTGGCTCGTCTTCGTCTGGCGCCGCTTCGCGCTCTTGAGGTCTCTTGGCGTGACAGCGCCCAAGGTGGTGAAGGAGTTCCTGCTATGCCGCGTTGCTCCTCTTCAACGCCACTCTCGTCGGATGTGGGCCTTCCGTGGGCGCGAGGACCGTATGAGGCTCCAGGAAGAGGACCTGACTCCTGAGGTGCTGAGGACGGTGCTCTTGACCCTGGCTGGGGACCCCAATCCCGGCAGCGTCCGGCAGGGAGGGGCCTTGCTGTACCTCTGTCAGAGCAGGGGCGACTTTGTGAAGCAGATGCCTGTCTTTGATGAGTGGGGGCCGCGCCCCGCCGGCCTTCAGGGGCCTTGCGAGAACCCAGTGGTGGTGACTGCCCTACCAGTCGGCCAAGGCGACTCATCCTCGAGTGGCGTAGCAGGGAGGCACGAGGCACCAGAGGCCGAGGGGGCTCCCGGCACGGTGACAGCGCCAGGCGAGGCTCATGAGGAAGCAGCTCTTGGGGCCCGTGCCGCTGAGACTGAGGGTGGCGAGCAGATACCCTCAGTGCCTGCGACTGGGGCCCCTGAGGCTCCAGCTGCGTCTCTTGGGGAGGCGATTGGCAGCGCACATCGGGGAGGCGCCTCTGCCACAGATCGCCTTGCCGCCCCGTCTTCGTCGAAGGTTGATCCATGCGCCCAGCTCTTGGGCCGCTTCCACGTGAACTTCGAGGCTCTCCGGAAGAGAAGGGAGGCCCTGGGCGACGATTACCCTTGTCGCCTGCTGAAGCGTAGGAAGTACTTCGCCACTGGTGAGTAAGCCTTTTCCTTTCCCGGCTCCCGATCCTTCTGTTACTTGTACTGATCCTTGCTCCGCAGGCCCCTTCCAGCCGAGCTTGCGGAGACGGCTGAGGAGCCGTCCCCCTTGGCTTCGCCCCCTCCACCGTCCTCGAGCGCTCCGAGTAGCGGAGCCCTTGTGGTGAGGGCGATCGAAGAGGCGAACCATCCTGAGGCGCGCCGCGGCCCCGCGCACCTCGCGATCCTCCTTCGCGGGCCTCCTCGTGGCATAGCCAGCCTGCCATGGGCCTCTCGCCTGGTCGTGAACTGCGATTGGCTGAGGCGCTTCCTGCACTCTTCTCCTGAGGACGGGCTGGCCCCAGGCCGGGCTTCTGACGCGGCGTGCCCGGCCGTCGCGAGGGTGCCAACCCCCAGCCCCCAGCCCGGAGGGGGAGTGCTGACTCGCGGCCCCCGGCGCTTGCTTGGGGCGGATGATGGTGTGGAAGACGTGCTCGAGCGCGCTCAGGAGCGTCGCGCTCTCCGCCAAGGATTCCTTCGAAGGGCGACTGACGCAGTGAGCCTGCTTGGTAAGGAGCTTGCTGATGAAGACGCGCGCCTTGAGGCCGAGGGCCTACGCCTGGCTGCAGAGAGGCGCGAGCTGGGGGGCGCCATCACCCTTGCGCGCCGCGAGCGTGATCTTGATGAAGCAGAGGCCAAGGCGTCGTTGGTGGCCTCTCGGGAGGCCCGGTCTCGGGCCGCTGAGGAGGCTCGGGAAGCCGACCGGCGGCGAACGGCTGCGGAGGAGCGGGTTCGGGAGCTTCTGGCCTAGTGCCACTCGCTGGAGGAGCAAGTGGAGCTGCGCGAGGCAGCCCTCACGTCGATGAAGGTGGCCTCTGGCGACTCAGCAGAGTTCCAGAAGCGTGAGGAGGCGCTGACACTGGAAGCCGCCGAACGTACCCGCGAGTACGAGCGTCTGGAGACGAGGGAGCGCTTGGTGACGCAAGCGGAGGATGATGTTGCTGCACAGGAAGCCCACGTCCTGGAGGAGGTCGGACGTCGAGTGGCGATGGCGCATTTGAACCTCGAGCACGAGTTCGAAGAGAAGCTGGGGTTGATCCGGGCCGAAGCTGAAGGCAGGACTGCCGCTTTGAGGGCCAAGCTGGAGGAGGTGGTGCGGCGGGCCGATGCTTCCCGGGCTGCGCTTGAGGTGGCGCGAGGTGAGTTAACCACCTCCCAGGCTGAGGTGCTCCTTCTTCGTCAGTGGGTGGAGGAGGCTGAGGTCGTCCCGCATCAGAATGCGGACGAGATACGTCAGCGGCGGATCTTGGAGCATGAGCACGGCCCCATGCTCACCACTCTCCGGGAGAGAGCCAACGTGGCCTTGGGAAACATCTGCGAGGAGGCCGTCGGTGAGCCGCACGCAATAAACTACGCGGGCAATCTCCAGTTCTTCACTGACGTGGTGACGCAGCTGGAGGCGCGGTCGACCAGGGCTGACAGGTTGGTGGAGGAGAGGAGCCACGCCCTGCTCAGGCGCGCCTTTTCCCACGTCTTCAGTCACCTTCGGAACATGGATCCCCATTTTGATTTTGATGCCGCCATCACCCCAGTCCCCCAGGCTGCCCGAGGCGACCTGGCGCACTGGGTGGAGGACAATGTGGACGCTCTTATCAGGGCCTTTGCCTCAGACAACGATGATGCGATCGTGGCGGCCGACGAGGGCGGCGCGATGGGCGGCCCTGACGCCGCTGGCGGCGATGCGGACAGCGATGGCGAGTTCAGCGGCGCCAGCAACGGCCCAGGTGGCGCTCCTGAGGACGCATTGGGGGATTCGTCTGACTGACTGTACATCGTTCCTGCTTCCTTACCCTGCATGAATAGAACTCAGGTTTTGGCCTGATGACTGTGAGAGCATTTTGGAGGGGGCCCCTCATGTAAAACTTGTGTTTATCGTATCAGTAGAAGCCACATCGCCCATGCACCCACGCCAAGTGGCTAGCTTAAGCGACGCGCTGGTCGGCTAGTATACCTTTGTTCCGCGTTGGCCCTGAGGCAGCCCGCGGGGGTTGTGGTGTCCTGAGTGTCCCCTGATTGAATCCGTAGGATCCGCAGTAAAACACCTCTTGAGAGGACGCGGCGGCGGCAGTCTGGGCTGCGCGCAAGCTAGGCCTGACCCGGCTCGCGAGGGGCTCGCGAGGGGAGGCGGCTGAGTCGAAGTGGTAACCAAAATGCGAGAAATTGCTTGAACGAGACTAAGAACCCCTCCCCGAACACATGCAAATCTCAAATTCGAATCCAACTTGAATCCAGCGGGGAAAAGCGACAACCAAGGGGAAGAGTAACGAAAGCAAACAGAAGGCCGCGTCCGGCACCTAGTCTAGTCTTGGACGTCTTCTCACCAGCGCGGAGCTAAGTGCTGCCACTGGGCGTGGGAGGGAGCCCCAGGGCCTGAGGTCGGCACCCCTGAGACTCCGGGGCGTGTACAGCCCCACTCATTATTACGTGAGAGTGTCACGGGGCGGCAAGCTTCACAGGCACTGGGCCTTCTTCACAGGTACTGGCCTTGATTCATATCGCCAGATGAGGGCCCCGCCTTGCGCCACACTCTAGTGCCATCAACGACGACCGGAAACCAGGACGCCGCCGATGGGGTAGAGTGGTCGCCAGCGGTTCCCCCGACGACCACGGGTCCTCCGCCGGGGGCAGGCCCCGGGGCACCACCCCAGCGGAGGGACTACCTCCTGAGAACACCTTGCTCCGAACGCCGCGGTGGTGATGTCGAATCCCTGCCCCTCTCCTGCAGCCCCCTGCGTCCTCCTCCCGAGGGGTAGGAGGCTGTGGGAGCGGGGCAGCTGCCCGCTGCGGCAACCTGCACCTCCTGCGATCCATGGTTAGCTTATGCCTACTGAAGAATTAGCGGTACCCGATAATCGCTGCTTCCAGCGTGCCCAGTGGGACCGTCCCAAGACTCCTGGAAGGGCTCAGCTTCTGGCGCCTCGTCCCCCCGGCTCGGGCTGAGGAGCGAGCATGGCTCGCCCTCGTGTGAGTGTCCTTGATCCATCATGAGGGGCACGTATTCCTCTGGCGCCGCCACCCCGAAGGCCATGCCGTAGTGCTCTGCGCGCCACGCGGTCCTGCCTGACGCACCTACCGTGGGGTGGCAGCGCGGCTGTCCACTGGGGCCGCGGGTCGCGTCGAGCCCTTCTTCTTCGCGGACCAGGAGCGGGGGCTGCGCCGCCGCCGGTCCGGTGCTGACAGCCTCGCTGGTGTTGGTGTAGCCTTGGAGCCCGCGGGCACGCGCGGGTCGCCCTGGGTTGGAGATGGGAGCTGGGTGCAGAAGGGGTGAGCCCCCGAGGCGGCGAAGCCCAGGAGCTCTGCCACCCGCTCCAGCAGCACGTCACGGCCGCCCTCCAACAGTCTGCACTGTAGCAGCTCTCGAGCCACCGTGAGCGCGGCCCTCGAGTTCGCTTGCTCCCGGCAGGTGTACGGTGTCGTGGTCGCGGCGTGATTGGAGGCCCTTGCTGCCGACCGCGCCTGCCACGGTGTGAGAGCTGTCGAAGCCTATCCGCGTCGCCCGCGGCCCGTAGCGCCCTGCGGACCGCGAGCTACCTGGGGCACGGGGTCGCCTGAGGCGAGCGGCTCTGCGCGGGCGGGCCATGCCTCACATGGGTCTGGGTTTCCCTCCTGGTCGCCGGGCATGGTGACGACGGCGCGACGGGGCACGGAGCGGTGGAAGATGAATTCCGGCGCACCCCTACCTGGCGCGCCAAATGTCGGATTTCGGGTTCCGGCAGACCCTTGAGGTTCGAACACTGGGGTGCGCACGGAGATTTCGCCTCCTACCTACCTGCACCCCTCCGCCATGCTAGGATCTAAACTAAGGAAAGAACAACACAAGAGACACAGGGTTTATACTGGTTCGGGCCACCGTTGTGGTGTAATACCCTACTCCAGTGTGTGGTGTGTGGATTGCCTCTTGGGCTGATGATGATGAACAGTACAAGGAAGAACAGCCTCGCGAGGGTCTATTCTTGGCTGAGGCGATGAACTGCTGGGAGGAGTTCAGTCACCTTTCTCTCTCTCTCTCTCTACTCTCCTCTGACCGACCCCCTTGCTGTGTGGGTGGCTGGCCCTATTTATAGAGGCCCTGGTCCTCTTCCCAAATATTGAGCAGGAAGGGAGCCAACAATGGCGGGCTAATTTGAAGGGGGACAACAAGTATCAGCTATCCTGACAAAAGTAGTCTTCGCCTGCGCAAAGCTCTGGTGATGACGCCGTCTTGGGCTCCACGGTGACCTCCGCCTCGTAGTCCTCCTGGTCTTGGTCTCGTTGCACCGAAATGGCAACCTTTGCCTGATGCCTCGGTACTCTGCGGCTGCGCTTGCCCCCTTTGCACCAAAGAGGAAAGGAGGACGCTGCGCGGGCTGGCACCCGCCTGGCGCCCTGAGTTGTCATGGCTTGCGTCATGGGCACCTCGTGAGGTACCCCGCCTTGATCTCTCCGCCTCCTCGTGAGCCAGCCTGACGAGGCCGTGCCTGAGGAAGCTTCGCGTCGTCCGCCCCGCGAGGCTTGGCCCCTCGCGAGGGTCTTGGGTTTGTGTTGGTGAAGATGGGCCGTGCTGGGCCCCCCTTTGAGCCACGCCGCAGGCCGTAGGCAGGCAAGTCTGGGGACCCCCGTTCCCAGAACGCCGACACTTTCAGTATTTGGATCATACCCCAAACTTTGGCTTATGGTACCCAAGAGGAGAAAACTTCAACCTTGTAGGCTATTCGGACTCCGATTGGGCGGGAGACAAAGTGGATAGGAAGTCAACTTCCGAAGGGTGCCGATTCCTTGGTTGCTCTTTGGTGAGTTGGTCTTCTAAGAAGCAGATTTGTGTGTCTCTCTCGTCCACCGAAGCAGAGTATGTCGCTGCCGGTAGTTGTTGTGCACAACTTCTATGGATGAGGAAAACTTTAAAGGATTAAAGTGTCATTTGTGACAAAGTGCCTCTTTGGTGTGACAATGAAAGTGCCATCAAGATTTCTCTCAACCCGGTGCAACACTTCAAGATGAAGCATATTGAGATTTGGTATCACTTCACCCGGGATCATATTAGGCGAGTGGAGATCAAGCTCAACTATGTCAACACTCATGATAACCTTGCAGATATCTTCACGAAGCCTTTGGATGAAGCAAGATTTCGCGAGTTAAGGCATGAGCTAAATATCATTGATTCGAGCAATGTTGCTTGAACCTTGCACACCCCACCATACTCAACTTGTTATCTTGTTTAGGTGTAGGCATGGACATAGGGGGAGTGTTGTTCTCTCATTGAACTCTTCCTCCCCCCATTATGCACAAAATGATCAACTCTTTCACATTAGCCATTCTTGATGGTACTTGTGCTTCAAAGACGAGTTTTGGTCATGGACCCAAGGATAATTCTTCGCGGTGCCATACCAATTAACTCAAACATAGGTGGCTCCGGCCGCCGCCCTCTCTTTGGAGAGGTTGTGTCTCGCGTTTGGTCCTTGTTGTCTTTTGCCTTTATTTCTTCGTGCCGAGCTTGTGTTTGAGTTGCCTCGTGTGTTAGCTTGTTGGTGTGTCCGTTTGCTTGAAGGTTGCATTGCAAAGGCTGTTTTCCTCTCTTGTTTGCGAAACTTGCATTTTTGGGGTCCAAGGTACTACCGTGGCTTGCCAAGGTGCTACCGCAGGAACTGTGCATGGTACTACCGCAACCAGCATGGCAGTAATTTTTTACTGCCGCTAGAAGAGTGGTACTACCGCCCCTTGTGCGGTACTTCCGCCCAGGCGGTACTACCGCGATGACCCGCGGTACTACCGCACAGTCGCGAGCGCATGGGGGTTAAGAGCGGGCAGGGGGACTTCCAACTCCCCCATACCCATTCAACTCCTTTTCCCCACGTCATCTCTCTCTCTCTCCTGCCCAAGAACGACGCCGGAGGACCTCGCCGGATCTCCGTCTTCGGCCGCTCTCCTCGCATTCCGTCCGGTGGTATTGTTCCCCACCACGCCCTCTTGCCATGGAACAAGGCTTCTCCCCAATTACCTCTCTCTTTGCCTCGTTGTTTTGTCTCTAGGTTTTTGGGGAGATGCATGTTGTTCTTGAGATTTTAGGCCAAATCTTTGCAAGAGTAGGATGTAGGAGAGTAGCAATGCGTAGAGATGCTATTTAGTATGTTGCTACCTAGTAGTTTTGATCAACCGTAGTACCGCTCCATTGTCATGGATGTTCTCAGATCTGTTTCGTCTCGGATCTGACCCCGAGCGGTACTACCGCAACTCCCGTGCGGTACTACCACTCTGGCCGTTTTCGCCTCATATAGTACTACCGCTCCTCAGGATCAGTACTACCGCGCGAGGCGCGGAAGTAAAATTTTACTTCCGCTCCAGGCGCGGTACTACCGTGCCATCCCGGCGCAGTACTACCGCGGCTGGAGCAGCATCAAAATTTTAGTTCCGCACAAAGGTGCGGTACTATCGTTGAAGTCGAACCTTCCCTATGGCAACTACCCAATGTTATTTCTACTTGTTTCATTTGTTTTGTTGTGGTCTTTGCATTGATCCTTCTCGCTTCTCTTCCGTGTTCTTGTGTTGTGTGTCATAGGTGGTGGCTCCGGTTCCAATGTCCGTCGTTCGAACCCAGTCCGCGACACGGGCTCGAAGCGCCTGCGCAACCAAGATGAGGCTTCGGAGGGCTCGAATGCCCCCAACGCAGAACCAAGACCACCGCCACCAAGACCAGGGAGCCATCAATGGGCATGGATGAGATGCCACTAGCTGAGTTTGTCACTCGAAGGAAGATCAACCCCTATGTGAATCCCCGTGTGAACTTCAGAGGGAATGAGTTGTTCTGGACCAAGTAGCAGAATCTTATCTATCTAGATGTGGTCAAGGCCAAGCAGAACATCTACATGGACGTGCACTGGATTGACATGAATCATATGAGGTAGGATAAGCACCACGACTATTTTGGTGAGGCTTTGGACCTGGTGGAGCAGTTTGGCATTGAGGACTTGATCACTTCCCACATGGACTTTGACCCTGAGATTGTGGCTCAGTTCTTTGCCTCGGTCCACTTCCATACTGATGAGCCACGGACCATGACGTGGGTGACCAATGGACAACGGATGGCCGCTAAGTGGAAGGAGTTCATGGATCTGCTTCATGTTCGTGATTAGGGGCTCAACTCGCCCGTTGGTGTTCGCCCTCATGCCAACCCCGAGTCCGCCAACAAGAACAAGCTTCAGCAATACTATGTTGAGAAGCAGCTTCCCAGTGGCAAGAAGGCGTGGGTGCTAAACCCATTCCTTGACATCATGCATCGGATCTTCCACAACTCCCTCTTTCCACGCATTGGTGACAAGGATAAGGTACATGTCTATCTCGTGGATATGATGCTCATCTGTGAGGAGGCGTGTCATGCTCAGACGCAACCACTTGATGTCTCACATATCATGTGGTGTGAGCTACAGTTTGCGGTGTTCAACCGTAAGGTACCCATCTATGGTCTGTACCTGTTTCACTTGATCTCGAAGACTTGGGAGAAGCTCTATCCCAATGTTGAGTTTGATGCCCCCGACTGGATCTGTCACGAGCCCATCAAGCTCCGCATCAAGCCTAAGTGGGCTAACACCACTACCCGTGCTGAGGCAGAGGCTGCTCAGATGGACGTGGATGAGGATGAGATTGAGGAGGAGGAAGCAGATGAGGACAGCTCTGCTGGGTATGCTCCTCCCTCTATTGAGCCCTCATGGGCTAAGAAGCTGAAGGCCAAGATGAAGGCCTTGTTTTGTATGCAAGACAAGGGGCAGTACAAGACCCATGCTGCTTCCAAGGAGAGTCGCCGCCGTGACAAGAGGATCTTGAGGATGTTTGGCGAGGAGATATCCAGCGGGTCCGAGAAGCACATCACGCTAGAGGCAGAATGGATGGCGAAGGAGGGCTACCAGTGGACTGAGTCTGAGGAGGAGACCATCCCCGCTGCCGAGACCGACGAGGAGCGTGACGAGTGATTGCTCCAGCTTGAGCCACCACCTATGTCGTAGGGGTCCTCTCTACCTTTTTGGTGTCTCAATGCCAAAGGGGGAGAGAGTGTAGGATTTGCAAGTCTTGTGTCGTGTGTTGTCTCGCTTTGCTTTCGTTCTGTTGAACCTCGTTTGCTTTGGTTTGGCTTGTGCTCGTTAGTCATTTTTCCCTTTCATATGGTGTAAGACATATGCACTCTAGTGTATGTTATTGTCTTTCATGTTTAGTAGCCTGTGAGCTTATCCTATCTTGTGCCAGTTACTTTATGCTCATGTTTATCATCTTGCCTCCTTGCTTAGTATTAGTTATTTTATTGCAAGATATGTCTCTTCTATAAAATACAGGGGGAGTGGTGATCCTAGTATGTGTGTCATGCAGTCCAAAGCACTTCTGTAGTGTGCACACATCTAGGGGGAGCCTGTCTATATTTTATAGATGTTGGGTTTGCCTATGCTTCATTTTATATCCCTATGTGCAAATCCCGTATTGTCATCAATCCACCAAAAAGGGGGAGATTGTAAGGGCATATTTATCCCTTAGTAGTTTTGGTGATTGATGACAATGCTTTTGTGGACTAATCATGTGCATGAGCATTTTAGATATATCATGCCTAAGCACAAGACGATTTGGTGCCGCTCGAAGATCATTGAAGATGACATTTCTCTACATTTCTTTTCAGTGGATTCGAGTCATAGGAAAGCCGTACTATTAAGAGGGGGTCCACGTTGGAAAGGTTTGGGTGGAATCATCACGTACACATCTTTTCCTTTTTTCACCACCTTTCCTTTCGCTCTTTGGAGCATCCTCCGTCTCTCCGTATCTCTACAAAATGAAGGATTCCTAGTGTTGCTGAACTGGGCATGCGGTAGTACTGCTCCTCAGAGCAGTAGTACCGCAGGCCCCTGCGGTAGTACCGGCCATGGGTGCGGTAGTACCGCAGGTGCTCACGGTAGTACTGCTTCTTGGACACGGTAGTACCGTGGCCTCAGGCCTGCACAGCAGCATGAACGGAAGTAGGGGCGGATGTAATTTTTTTACATCCGCGCCCTACACGGTAGTACTGCTCCAGGCTTGCGGTAGTACCGTGTCGAATTTTTTCATAGATCGTAACTCAGCGGAAGTTGCCACAGCTGTATTTTTATATGTCCGTGCCTTCGCAGCCTAGACTAGTATTGCCCTGCGGTAGTACCGCAAGGGGGGCGCGATAGTACCGTGCCAGCGGTTCTACCTCTCTCTGCCTTAGTGCTTCAGGACTAGTTTTAGCCCCTGCCGTACCAGCGGTTACCGCAGTGCTTCGCGGTAGTACATCGGGCTCTTGCGGTAGTACCGCTTTTCTGATGCGGTAGTACCGCTTATCGCAGGCTGAGTTGGTGGATAATGGTTGGATTTGTTCTTTCACTATAAAAGGGGAGTCTTCTTCTCTGAGTTGACGACCTCTTCCAACAATAAGCTCCATTGTTGCTCTAAGCTTCACTTTCGCCCGATCTCTCTCCCTAGCCAATCAAACTTGTTGATTTCCTAGGGATTGGTTGAGGAGGCCACAATCTACACTTCCACCAAGATAAATTTGATTCCCCCCAATAATCCCTTGCAGATCTTGTTACTCTTGGGTGTTTGAGCACCCTAGACGGTTGAGATCACTGCGAAGCCATATTCCATTGTGAATAAGCTTCGTGGTGTTGTTGGGAGCCTCCAATTAAGTTGCGGAGATTGCCCCAACCTTGTTTGTAAAGGTTTGGTCGTCGCCTCCAAGGGCACCAATAGTGGAATCACGGTGTCTCACATTGTGTGAGGGCGTGAGGAGAATACGGTGGCCCTAGTGGCTTCTTGGGGGGCATTGTGCCTCCACACTGCTCCAACGGAGACGTACTTCCCTTCAAAAGGAAGGAACTTCAGTAACACATCCTCGTCTTCACCGGCTCCACTCTTGATTATCTCGTACCTCTACTTGTGCAAGCTTATATTGTGTTACATCTCGTGCTTGCTTGTTTACTTGTTGTTGTTGCATCATATAGGTTGCTCACCTAGTTGCATATCTAGACAACCTACTTTGATGCAAAGTTTAAATTGGTAAAGACAAGCTAAAAATTGTTAGTTGCCTATTCACGCCACTCTAGTCAACTATACCGATCCTTTCACATGTCCATAATGTCCTTTGGTGAGATGTCCACAAATGATGTTCTTCACTTGAGAATCGAGTTGTTTGAATCTCTTCACATCTGCAGCATTGATGCTAGGAGCAATATCGGGGACGCCGTGCTCAATGACGAACTAGAGATCATTCTCAATTGCCTCAGGATGCATGCACATTTTAGTGGCCTAAGTTGGTATATGCCCATGGATCAAAGTGGCCCTCTCCGGTGTAAGGAGGAGTGTCCTCTGGGTGCCACTGGTTGGCGATCTCCCCCAGATCCCACTGGTAAACTGACTATCGATAAGGGTCCAGGGGTGGTTCCGGCTCAGGCTCTGGAGCTGGTGTCATGCTCCAGTATGCATAAACGTCCTCCAGCAAAACAAGGTACTTGCCTGAAAATATGTTAAACAAAGAGGGAGCAGGCAAGGTAATAGTCTGAAAGTTATTCTTACCAAATATCAGTCTATAGTTAAGCATCTTTTTCTTATTCTTAACAATAAAATCATGCGCTATCATGCTCTTATAATCTGGAAAAATATTAGGCAGCAACTTTTCCTCTTTCTCATAATGCCTAATAGGTATGTTAAAGTGTGCAGCAAGGCACGAGGCAAAGATGCCTCCTAAGACGGGGCCCTTAGTATGGTTCAGATTTAACCGTTTAGCAACTATAGCACCTAAACTGAAAGTAGTATCCTGAAACAAGGCATGGCGCAAAATAACAATATCTGGGGCACTAAGGTTTCCGCAGTTCGCACGACCAATTAATCATCTACTAGCAAATATTGCAAAGTAACGTAGAATGGGAAAAATGTATGCTAGTAATTCTCGCATCGGAAACTTTCCTCGTTTCCCCTACAACAATCATATCAATAAATCCCTCCACATCATTACGATGTGGTTCCTCTATGCTGCCCTCAAAGGGTGTCAAAAAAACCCGGCAAAAATCATAAAGTGACATCTCCTTATGCACATCATATAAATAAAATTCCACCGAGGGTGGTGATCTCCTAGCATGGAAATGAAAATTTTGCACAAAGATATTGGTTAGTTCGCGTTGGTTGTGGAGGAAGGCGGTGAGGCCTGCATTCTAAGCCAAATAATAAAAATCTTCATGAATCCCGGCTTCTGTCAAGAAATCATCACAAGGCCATTCACACGGCCGAACCTCCGCAGTACGAGGGAGATTATACTTGGGCTTCTTGTTCTCTTCACTTTGTTTATCCTTCGAGCTTCGGCTCGATGAGCCCCTCAAAAATCTCTTCATCTTTTTCTGAAAATTTCTGAAATTTTTAGCAACTTAAAATAAAAGTGAACCAAACTCAACAAAATTGATAGCAACTACTCCTACAAGTGCCTAGAGGCTATATCATGCATTAAAACTACTTCTGACCACATAAATTTGACATGCAAGCTCAAGAACAGGGTCACCTAAGCAGCAAATTTTTGCAATAAATAAAGCACTAGAACAAAAACTAATTGGACCATTGGAGGAGTCACATACCAAAGAACAATCCCCAAAGCAGTTTTGTGAATGGAGCTTTGAGCTAGGAGATTGAAAATGGCAGCAAGATGAGCAAGAACTCGGGTTTGAGCTGGCTAGTGATTTTTTTGGGAGGAAGAAGGAGTGTGTGGTGGCTGGAATAAGTGGAGGGGGGCCACCAGGGGCCCACGAGGCAGGGGGCGCGCCCAGGGGGTAGGGCGCACCCTGGACCCTCGTGGCCAGGTGCTGGCTCCCCCTGATGTGTTCTCAGTGCCGGATATTCTCAAATATTCCAGAAAAAATCATATTAATTTTTTAGGGCATTTGGAGAACTTTTATTTTTGAGGTATTTTTTATTACATGGATAATTCAGAAAACTGACAGAAATTACTATTTTTGCTTTATTTAATATAAATAACAGAAAGTAAAAAGAGGGTACAGAGAGTTGTGTTTTCTAAATTCATCCATCTCATGCTCATCAAAATGAATTCACTAACAAGGTTGATCAGGTCTTGTTAACAAACTCATTTCGAATAACATGAAACCGAAGAATTTTTGAATAACACTAGGTTACCTCAACCGGGATACGCACATCCCCAACAATAAGAATATCATATTTCTTCTTGACAGTAGGAAGAGGAAATTCAAAACCTCCAATAGTAATTGTTGAAGTTTTCCAATAGAATTTATACTATGGACTTGAGGCTGTTTCCTCGGAAAGTGTGCCGTATGCTCATTACCATTAACATGAAAAGTGACATTGCCTTGGTGCAATCAATAACAACCCCTGCAGTATTCAAAAAGGGTCTCCAAGAATAATAGACATACTATCGTCCTTAGGAATATCAAGAATAACAAAGTCCGTTAAAATAGTAATGTTTGCAACCACAACAGGCACATCCTCACAAATACCGATAGGTATAGCAGCTGATTTATCATCCATTTGCAAAGATATTTCAGTAGGTGTCAACTTATTCAAATCAAGTCTACGATATAAAGAGAGAGGCATAACACTAACACCGACTCCAAGATCACATAAAGCAGTTTTAACATAGTTTCTTTTAATGGAGCATGGTATAGTTGGTACTCCTGGATCTCCAAGTTTCTTTGGTATTCCACCCTTAAAAGTGTAATTAGCAAGCATGGTGGAAATTTCAGCTTCTGTATCTTTCTTTTATTAGTAACAATTTCCTTCATATACTTAGCATAAGGATTCATTTTAAGCATATCGGTCAAACGCATACGCAAAAAGATAGGTCTAATCATTTCAGCAAAGCGCTCAAAATCCTCATCATCCTTTTTCTTGGATGGTTTAGGAGGAAAAGGCATGGGTTTCTAAACCCATGGTTCTCTTTCTTTACCGTGCTTCCTAGCAACAAAGTCTCTCTTATCATAATGTTGATTCTTTGATTGTGGGTTATCAAGATCAACAGCAGGTTCAATTTCTACATCATTATTATTGCTAGGTTGAGCATCAACATGAACATCATCATTAACATTATCACTAGGTTCATGTTGATTACCAGATTGTGTTTCAGCATCAGAGATGGAAATATCATTAGGATTCTCAGGTGTGTCTATAACAGGTTCACTAGAAGCATGGAAAGTCCTATCATTTTTCGTTTTCTTCCTTTTAGAAGGACTAGGTACATCTACATTAGCTCTTTGAGAATCTTTCTCAATTCTCTTAGGGTGGCCTTCAGGATACAAAGGTTCCTGAGTCATTTTACCACCTCTAGTCATAACTCTAACAACATTATCATTCTTCTTATTATTTAATTCATTGAGCAAATCATTCTGAGCTTTAAGTACTTGTTCTACTTGAGTGGTAACCATAGAAGCATGTTTACTAATAAGTTTAAGTTCCCCTTTAACATTAGCCATATAATCACCCAAGTGTTCAAGCATATCAGCATTGTGTTTCAATTGTCTACCAACATAAGCATTGAAGTTTTCTTGTTTAACCATAAAGTCATAAAACTCATGTAAGCATGGGCTAGCAAACTTAGTAAATGGGATTTCACATTTATCGAATCTATAGAGAGAATTTACCTTTACTACCTGTTTCGGGTTATCAAGACCATGTGTTTCTTCAACAGGCGGCAAATTAAGGCCATGTATTTCTTCAATAGGTGGTAAATTCTTAACATCTCCAGTTTTAATACCTTTTTCTTTCATAGATTTCTTTGCCTCTTGCATATCTTCAGGACTGAGAAATAGAATACCCCTTTTCTTCGGAGTTGGCTTAGGAGTTGGTTCAGGAAGTGTCCAATTATTTTCATTAGTCAACATATTATTCAATAACAATTCAGCTTGATCAACAGTTCTTTTCCTGAAAACACAACCAACACAATTATCCAGGTGGTCTCTGGAAGCATCGGTTAGTCCATTATAAAAGATATCAAGTATTTCATTTTTCTTGAGAGGATGACCAGGAAAAGCATTGAGTAATCGGAGAAGCCTCCCCCAAGCTTGCGGGAGACTCTCTTCTTCAATTTGCACAAAATTATATATTTCCTTAAGGTAGCTTGTTTCTTATGAGCGGGGAAATATTTAGTAGATAAGAAATAAATCATATTCTGGGGACTACACACACAACCAGGATCAAGAGAATTAAACCATGTTTTAGAATCACCCTTTAATGAGAACGAAACAACTTAAGGATAAAGTAATAGCGAGTTTTCTCATCATGAGTAAAGAGGGTGGCTATATCATTAATTTAGTAAGATGTGCCACAATAGTTTCAGATTCATAGCCATAAAAAGGATCAGATTCAACCAAAGTGATTAACTCAGGATCGACAGAGAAATCATAATCCTTATCAGTAATAAAGATAGGTGAAGTAGCAAAAGCAGGGTTATATTTCATTCTAGCATTCAAAGACTTTTCTTTAAGCTTAGCTAATAATTTCTTAAGATCAGATCTATCATTGCAAGCTAAGAAGTCTCTAGCAGTTTCTTCATCCATAACATGACCCTCAGGAACAACAGGCAATTCATATCTAGGGGGAGAATCTTCATCATCACTTTCATCAATATTAACAGTTTCAATAATTTCATTCTCTCTAGCCCTAGCAAGTTGTTCATCAAGAAATTCACCTAGTGGCACAATAGTACCAAGCATAGAAGTAGTTTCATCATAAATATCACGCTTAGCAGAAGTGGCATCATCAATAACATGCGACCTATCGGAATCAATAACAGCAGTAGGTGTCGCAAGTTTACTCATAACAGAAGGTGAATCAAGTGCAGAGCTAGATGACAGTTCGTTACCTCCCCTCGTAGTTGAGGGAAAAATCTTGGTTCTTTGATCTTTCAAGTTCTTCATAGTGATAAGCAGATATAAATCCCAAGTGACTCAAAGAATAGAGCTATGCTCCCCGGAAACGGCGCCAGAAAATAGTCTTGATAACCCACAAGTATAGGGGATCGCAACAGTTTTCGAGGGTAGAGTATTCAACCCAAATTTATTGATTCGACACAAGGGGAGCCAAAGAATATTCTCAAGCATTAGCAGCTGAGTTTTCAATTCAACCACACCTGGAAACTTAATATCTGCAGTGAAGTGTTTAGTAGCAAAGTAATATGATATTAGTAGTAAAGGTAGCAAAAGTAATATTTTTGGGTTTTGTAGTGATTGTGACAGTAGCAACAGAAAAGTAAATAAGCGAAGAACAATATATGGAAAGCTCGTAGGCATTGGATCGGTGATGGAGAATTATGTCGGATGCGATCGATCATGTAACAGTCATAACATAGGGTGACACAGAGCTAGCTCCAGTTCATCAATGTAATGTAGGCATGTATTCCGAATATAGTCATACGTGCTTATGGAAAAGAACTTGCATGACATCTTTTGTCCTACCCTCCCGTGGCAGCGGGGTCCTATTGGAAACTAAGGGGTATTAAGGCCTCCTTTTAATAGAGTACCGGACCAAAGCATTAACACATAGTGAATACATGAACTCCTCAAACTACGGTCATCACCGGGAGTGGTCCCGATTATTGTCACTTCGGGGTTGCCGGATCATAACACATAGTAGGTGACTATAGACTTGCAAGATAGGATCAAGAACTCACATATATTCATGAAAACATAATAGGTTCAGATCTGAAATCATGGCACTCGGGCCCTAGTGACAAGCATTAAGCATAGCAAAGTCATAGCAACATCAATCTCAGAACATAGTGGATACTAGGGATCAAACTCTAACAAAACTAACTCGATTACATGATAAATCTCATCCAACCCATCACCGTCCAGCAAGCCTATGATGGAATTACTCATGCACGGCTGTGAGCATCATGGAATTGGTGATGGAGGAAGGTTGATGATGACGATGGCGATGGATTCCCCCTCTCCGGAGCCTCGAACGGACTCCAGATCAGCCCTCCCGGGAGAGAGTAGGGCTTGGCTGCGGCTCTGTATCGTAAAACGCGATGAATGCTTCTCTCTGATTTTTTCTCCCCGAACACGAATATATGGAGTTGGAGTTGAGGTCGGTGGAGCGTTAGGGGGCCCACGAGGCAGGGGGCGCGCCCAGAGGGGTAGGCGCGTCCCCACCCTCATGGACATGGTGTGGGCCCCCTGACGTGGATTCTTCTTCCAGTATTTTTTATATATTCCAAAAATAATCTCCATTGATTTTCAGGTCATTCCGAGAACTTTTATTTCTGCACAAAAATAACACCATGGCAATTCTTCTGAAAACAGCTTCAGTACGGGTTAGTTCCATTCAAATCATGCAAGTTAGAGTCCAAAACAAGGGCAAAAGTGTTTGGAAAAGTAGATACGATGGAGACGTATCACTAACCGTCTGGAAGAATGACAATCTTCAAAGGTAACAGGCGTCGGATCACATAGATCAATCTCTTCAGTGATGTTCAATCACTTTGGCTCCAGATTTTTTCCTCACTTAGGATTCTCTCAAAGTCATTAGAGGATAGGTTGCTCTCAAATGACAAGTGTCAAGTTCTCTCGGAGCAGCCAACCAACAAGTGGTTGTGGGTGGCTATTTATAGCCATGGGCAACCCGACATGAATTGTCTTAAATGCCCTTCTCTGATTCGACTGTTGTCAGGATAAGGATCCACTTGACAGCTGCTACCACTTCAGCTTGCGTTGGTTTTTCCCTTGAAGAGGAAAGGGTGATGCAGCAAAGGAGTGTAAGTATTTCCCTTAGTTTTGAGAACCAAGGTATCAATCCAGTAGGAGACTACGCAACAAGCCACCGAATACCTACACAAACAAACACCAACTTGCAACCAACGCGACAAAGGGGTTGTCAATCCCTTCACGGTTATTCGCAAAGTGAGATCTAATAGAGATGGATAAACGGTAAAGTAATATTTTTGGTATTTTTGGTTTATGGAACGGAAAGTAAAAGATTGCAAAGTAAGGGAACGGTGACAGAAATTGGCAAATTGACGGGAAACTAATATGATGTAAAATAGACCCAGGGGGCATAGGTTTCACTAGAGGCTTCTCTCAAGATAGAAAATATTATGGTGGGTGAACAAAATTACTGCCGAGCAATTGATAGAAAAGCACAAGTTATGACGATATCTAAGGCAATGATCATGAATATAGGCATCACATCCGTGTCAAGTAGACTGAAATGATTCTGCATCTACTACTATTACTCCACACATTGACCGACTCCTGCCTGCATCTAGAGTATTAAGTTCATAAGAAGAGAGTAATGCATTAAGCAAGATGACATGATGTAGCGGGATTAACTCAAGCAATATGATGAAAACCCCATCTTGTTATCCTCGATGGAAACAATACAATACGTGCCTTGCTGCCCCAACTGTCACTGGGAAAGGACACCACAAGATTGGACCCAAAGCTAAGCACTTCTCTCATTGCAAGAAAAACCAATCTAGGTGGCCAAACCAAATCGATAGTTCGAAGAGACTTGCAAAGATATCAAATCATGCATATAAGAATTAAGAGGAGATTCAAATAATATTCATAGATAAGTTGATCATAAATCCACAATTCATCGGATCTCTTCATACACACCGCAAAAGAGTATTACATTGAATGGATCTCCAAGAACATCGAGGATAACTTTGTATTGAGAATCAAAGAGAGAGAAGAAGCCATCTAGCTACTAGCTATGGACCCGTAGGTTTGAAGTAAACTACTCATGCTTCATCGAGAGGCAATGGTGTTGATGTAGAAGCCCTCCGTGATCGATTCCCCCTCCGACAGGATGCCGGAAAAGGCCCCAAGATGGGATCTCACGGGTACAGAAAGTTTCGGCTGTGGAAAAGTGGTTTCGTGGCTCCCCCAGATGTTTTGGTGGGTATAAGAGTATATATAGGCAAAAGAATTAGGTCAGGGGAGCTACGAGGTCTCCACAAGGTCGGGGGGCACGCCCTCCACCCTTGTGGCCGCCTCAGGGCTCCTCTGGCTTGCATTCCAAGTCTCCTGGGTGTCTCCTAGTCCAATAAAAATCATGGAGAAAGTTTTATTCCATTTGGACTCCGTTTGGTATTCCTTTTCTGCGAAACTCTAAAACAAGGAAAAACCAGAAACTGGCACTAGGCTCTAGGTTAATAGGTTAGTCCCAAAAATCATATAAAATAGCAGATTGATGCATATAAAACATCCAAAACAGATAATATAATAGCATGGAACAATAAAAAATTATAGATACGTTGGAGACGTATCAAGCATCCCCAAGCTTAATTCCTTCTCGTCCTCGAGTAGGTAAATGATAAAAACAAAATTTTTGATGTGAAATGCTACCTAACATATTTATTCATGTAATTCTCTTTATTGTGGTATGAATGTTCAAATCTGTAAGATTCAAAACAAAAGTATATATTGAGATAAAAACAATAATACTTCAAGCATACTAACAAAATAATTATGTCTTCTCAAAATAACATGGCCAAAGAAAGCTTATCCCTAAAAAATCATATAGTCTGGCTATGCTCCATCTTCATCACACAAAATATTCAAATCATGCACAACCCCGATGACAAGCCATGCAATTGTTTCATACTTTTGACGTTCTCAAACTTTTTTAACTTTCACGCAATACATGAGCGTGAGCCATGGACATAGCACTATAGGTGGAATAGAATGGTGGTTGTGGAGAAGACAAAAAGGAGAAGATAGTCTCACATCAACTAGGCGTATCAACGGGCTATGGAGATGCCCATCAATAGATATCAATGTGAGTGAGTAGGGATTGCCATGCAACAGATGCACTAGAGCTATAAGTGTATGAAAGCTCAACAAAAGAAACTAAGTGGGTGTGCATCCAACTTGCTTGCTCACGAAGACCTAGGGAAATTTGAGGAAGCCCATCATTGGAATATACAAGCCAAGTTCTATAATGTAAAATTTTCACTAGTTTATGAAAGTGATGACATAGGAGACTCTATCATGAAGATCATGGTGCTACTTTGAAGCACAAGTGTGGAAAAAGGATACTAACATTATCCCTTCTCTCTTTTTCTCTCATTTTTTGGGCCTTCTCTTTTTTATTTTGCCGTTCTCTCTTTTTTTTATTTCCTCACGTGGGACAATGTTCTAATAATGAAGATCATCACACTTTTATTTACTTACAACTCAAGAATTACAACTCGATACTTAGAACAAAATATGACTCTATGTGAATGCCTCCGGTGGTGTACCGGTATGTGCAATGAATCAAGAGTGACATGTATAAAAAATGATGAATGGTGGCTTTGACACAAATACGATGTCGACTACATGATCATGCAAAGCAATATGACAATGATGGAGTGTGTCATAATAAACGGAACGGTGGAAAGTTGCATGGCAATATATCTCGGAGTGGCTATGGAAATGCCATAATAGGTAGGTATGGTGGCTGTTTTGAGGAAAGAGATGTGGTTGGTTTATGGTACCGACGAAAGTTGCGCGGTACTAGAGAAGCTATCAATGGCGGAAAGGTGGGAGTGCGTATAATCCATGGACTCAACATTAGTCATAAAGAACTCACATACTTATTGTAAAAATCTATTAGTCATTGAAACAAAGTACTATGCGCATGCTCCTAGGGGGGTAGATTGGTAGGAAAAGACCATCGCTCGTCCCCGACCGCCACTCATAAGGAAGACAATCAAAAAACATCTCATGCTCCAACTTCGTTACATAACGGTTCACCATACGTGCATGCTACGGGACTCACAAACCTTAACACAAGTATTTCTCAAATTCACAACTACTTACTAGCATGACTCTAATATCACCATCTTCATATCTCAAAACAACCATAAGGAATCAAACTTCTCATAGTATTCAACGCACTTTATATGAAAGTTTTTACTATATCCCTCTTGGATGCCTATCATATTAGGACTAATTTTATAACGAAAGCAAATTACCATGCTGTTTAGAAACTCTCAAAATAATATAAGTGAAGTACGAGAGTTCATAAATTTCTATAAAATAAAACCACTGACGTGCTCTAAAAAATATAAGTGAAGCACTAGAGCAAATTTTGCCTAGCTCAAAATATATAAGTGAAGCACATAGAGCATTCTAATAAATCACGATTCATGCGTGTCTCTCTCAAAAGGTGTGTACAGAAAGGATGATTGTGTCAAACTAAAAAGTAAAGACTCAAATCATACAAAACGCTCCAAGCAAAACACATATCATGTGGTGAATAAAAATATAGCCTCAAGTAAAGTTACCGATAGACGAAGACGAAAGAGGGGATGCCTTCCCGGGGCATCCCCAAGCTTAGGATTTTTGACATCCTTGAATATTACCTTGGGGTGCCTTGGTCATCTCCAAGCTTAGGCTCTTGCCAGTCCTTATTCCACAGTCCATCAAATCCTTACCCAAAACTTGAAAACTTCACAACACAAAACTCCAACAGAAAATCTCGTAAGCTCTGTTAGTATAAGAAAATAAATCACCACTTTTGGTACTGTTGTGAACTCCTTCTTTATTTATATTGGTGTAATATCTACTGTATTCCAACTTTTCCATGGTTCACACCCCCCGATACTAGCCATAGATGCATCAAAATAGGCAAACAACACACAGAACAGTCTGTAGCAATCTGGAGATTTCGAATACTTATGTAACTCCAAAAATCCTGAGAAAATAGGAAATCCTATATAATTTGTTTATTAATCTTCTTCAAAAATAATCAGTATTTTATCGTGCTCCTGCTAAAACTAATAACTGTTTTCGTGAGCACAAAAGTTTCTATTTTTCAGCAAGATTAAATTAACTATCACCGTAGGTCTTACTTGGCACAAACACCAATTAAAACACAAAACCACATCTAACCAGAGGCTAGATGATTTATTCAAAGCAAAACAGGACCTAAAAATCAAGAACTAAAAAAAATTGGGTTGCCTCCCAACAAGCACTATTGTTTAACGCCCCTAGCTAGGCATAAAAACACGAATAAATCTATGTATTATCATCTTTGGCCTTTATCTTTTTAATGGAATTATGATCGAATCCGGGAGGTTCCTTATGTTTCCCTTCATACTTGGAGATTTTTAGATCTAGAGCATCCAACCACTTATTGCAAAGAGTGATCAACTGTAACATCCCAAAATTCTAAATTTTGGAATGTTATAATAAATAGATAGATTGATTGATTGTTTGATTGTTGTGTGATTGATTGAGTGAAATTCGAAACTTTCTGAAAGTTAAATGAGAGGGAATAAAAGGACTTTCCCAAACTTTCACCTTTTTGCATTTTGATCTCCGTGAATTCAAATTCTTTTCAAATACAAAACCCTCGAGAGAAGATGATATGACTTCTTCCATTTAATTAAATGAAAAGGGTTTTTGAAAAGATTTGAATTTTATTTGGAAAATTTCAAATTCAGAAACTTTAAGCAACTCAATGATTTTCATGAGAGAAGATAAATTGACTTCTTCAAAATATATGAAATACGAGTTGGAAGTTTAAAAGGATCAAATTTAAAGTCCGTTTGAAATTATTTTCAATTTGGAGTTATTTGGGTTTTATTCAAATTATTTTTCTCCAAAAATAAAATAAATGGAAAATAGGGTAAAATGATTCCATACATCAGAAAATTGGAGAAAAATAATTTTGAAATAATTTTGGTATTTCTAAAATGATTTTTATTGGGTTTAATGTAGAAGTAGCACTGTCTGAATTACTTGAATTTTTATGAATTTTATTTGGCTCTAGAGAAATGTCCATGTTATAGAAAATCTTTTTCAGAAAATTCTGATATATAATATGCCTATATAAAATTTTATTTTATTATCATTATCCAGCTTTCCTTTTTTGTTCTATATAAAAAAAGAAAAAAAAAATCTACGCGTGCGCCTGGAACTAACCGCCGCCCACGTGTGTAGCTTAGCAGCAGACCGGTCCGTTTTTCTTTTGTTTTCTTTTGTCTTTTTTATTTTATTTTCGTTAATGTTCAATTTTTTTAAACAAATTTAAGAAAGAAAATAGACTTCGAAAAAAATACAGCCTGTGTTCGGGGCGCGGCCGGCCGAGGCCTTTAGGTCCGTGCGAGGTGTTAGCCTTTTTCTTCTCTGTTTCGTATATTTTCGTCTATGTTTGGTCCCACATTGCCTAGCCTTTGACCATTAAACCTCTTTTTCACCTATAAATATAGACCCATAGAGCCTCCAAAAATCATCCGATTCGAGTTAAATCAATATTTTGGTTTGATTAGATTCATTTAAGAAAAATATTTTTCTCCTCTCCGGCGCGACTTCTGGAAGTTGTCTCCTCTCTCCGAAGTTGTCTTTTCTCTACCTTATAAATGTATCTTTCTTTGTTTTTATACTTCTGTAGTTTATTATTTCTAGACTAATACGATAGAATAATTAGATTATCAAATAGTCTACGTATTTATACAGTAGACCTAGATTTTTTTTACCGTAGCTATTTTTCTTTCGTAAAACAGTTTGGCCCTGATTTTTCAAATAGCCATAACTTTTCACCCGTTTATCCAAATTAGATGAAACCAGCACCTATAGCTTCGTCTTGTTTTTACCTATCCAGTGAACCTGTCACATCAACTTTTTGAAATTTTCAATTTACAAATTTTGTTCTGATTCATATTCAAACTTATTTTGAACATAGCTTGAGTTTCGTAACTCCGATTTAGTTGATTCTTTTTGCAAATCGAAGCTCTTGACCTAAACTTTCTGATAAGGCGAAATTCATATAATTTTGGTACTATTAGAAATTGTTTTATGTTGCAAGAGTTGTTTGCTTGGTTTTGATGTTTTCCGAACTGCCTTCTTCGTTCTTCCCGATCTTCTTAGTGATTGCTTATGTGTGGTTACTATTGCTTGCTCACGATAGATTGAACGGAGTGTGACGAGTAGAACTATCAAGAGTTATGAGTGTGAATCATCTTCATGAACAGTACAAGGAAAGTTCACACTTTGATCATATCCCTTTCATACCCAGTTTTTATGCATTAGTTTCACCCTCAAACATTGCATGGTTACAAATTGATAACATGTGGGTATCGGGAAGTAGTTGATGAGGTAGGAATCTATTGCCCTGCATTCAAACCCTGGGAGTTACTTTTACGTTATGCTCATATTGCTATGCTATGCTCGTAGACGTGGATTGGTTTTGAGAGAATTCATGACAGATGTGAGAGTTATTATTTAATGGTTAACTTAAGGTGGCTACTTTAATACACATCTGGGTGGATTGGTTGGGGCACCCTGGAGTACCCAGTGGTTTGCCCGGGCACCTGGAGAACCCAGTGCTTACCCAAGGGGATCCTGAAGGACCCGTGTGATCACCCTATGGAATGCCACCCAGGCTCAAAGGGATCATAAGATTATTCATGCTAGAAACTTTTGTGTGCAGCCACAAGCTATTATGGGCTCTAGCATAGTTGAGTAAGTTGCATGAAGCTCTTAAAGAGATAGACTAGCAGATTTAGTGGGTTGTAGGTGGTATAGTCTATCCGGAGTAGAGAGTTAATGCTTTTGAAAGACTGTGCCTTATGGAAACTAGTCAGCAACCCATGCATCCGCATGGGCTAGTTTGATTTCGAATAACATTTTTATTTTAAAGGTTTTATGACTCTATTGCCAAGTGAGAATATAATTTAGAGTTACCTTTTCTAAAACATGTTATTTTTTTCTGATTGATATTCGAACAACAACAAAAGAAGTAAAATTCGTGGGACGTGTTGTTTGCTTTATAGCTTATAAAGGAATGAAAATTGTGATAGTGTGTGCACATGTGTTCTGCCCGTGCAGCGTTACCTTGGAGTGATACATTCTGGAGTGAACCATATACAAACCAACTTAACTAATTAACATAGATTTGATACCGGCAAGTGTAAGTTCCTTTTTTCTAACTTAACTTCCTTGTCCAAGTTAATTGAGTTGTGAACCTATTTTGCCTGATATAGATGGTATTGGAGTTTTTGCCTGATATGTTTTCACTATTTTTTATGCTAAGGACCAGGTTCGAATTTAAGCGCACAAAATTTCAAGAACCATTGAACTTTGTAGTACTTGGTGACATGTATAAGATGAAACCCTTGATCACATGAAAAGGATTACATCACGTAGTCTAATCTATGTTATAAGAATTTAAAGTACAACATATTTCCCAACATGATGTATCATTCGACGCAGTAATAAGAAAATATGATTGGCAATCGACGTGCTAGGTTCCTGTCCATTGTTTTACATCAGTTAGTTTTTTTATAATAATATCCATTCTGGCCAGATATGACAAAAGATGGTCACCACGTACATGTAATCTGCTGCAATGGTCGATTTCTTCGGACCAAGTAAATAATATCTTGTTAGTTTTGTCCTCAGCAGCAAATTGAGTTTTTCCTTGCAGCACACAAAGTGATCTACAATCTTAAAAAAGTCGCCAAGTAACTCTATTTGTTACCAGTTTTGCCATCGGTAGCAAATGCATCTTGCAGCAGACAGTCGTTTGAGATCTAAAAAATTGAACCAATTATCTGTTGCTGAATATAACTTTAATTTGGATTGCTAACAGACAAAACAATTTGGGAACTGAAATACAGAAGAAAAATCACTATTAGCTTATATAATTATTTTTAATAAGGAATAAATCATTTATAGATCAACATAAATTGTAGTCCTTCTATTAAAGTCTGCTAGTAAGGTGGTAGAGAATGGATCATCTATGACACTTAAACCATCATGCTTGGCTACCAATTGTTTTCTCAAAAAGGTTAGGACCATAATCTAGAGGTGTGAATCATTAGTTTGAAATAAGAGAGAGGATGCCTAGATACACGAAAGTAGCATCTAATAAGGCTTTCTACTATGCTTGATATCTATGGAGATCCTGTAAAAAACAATGTATATATATGACTCATGCTAAGCTTGTGGCTAGTTTGTCTTATATACCATGCTTTCTATAAGAGAAGTAGTAGTAGAGGGAAAATATGGTGATGGATTCAACAAAATGTGTGTACCTACATACTTTAACAGAAGTATGATCAGCTTCACACCACTATTATCAGCGGGATGACACAGTGGCCATTTTATAATGATGATAATATGTGTATCGACTGAAACACAATGGGTTTTGTTAGGCAACAATTTATCTAACATCTCAGGAACCATCTGATATTTTTTGCCAAGGCCATTGTGATCTCTAACAGGACTCATATCTCTTCACTCTTGGGGTCTGCACAACTAATCTTAGTGTTGGTTACCAACATAGTACATCTGTATAACACCAAAGAACATGCACTTGGCATCTACGGCGCGCCAAACAAAAACTATATTGAGATGAAGATATATACAGATATCTGATATCCTAATGTGGAGCATCACCAAAGTTGTAATATACCTGTTGTGAACTGCAGTAATCAAAATTTTGGTAATAACCTCATATATGACAGAGAAGTCTTGAGTATGGCACGTGGAAATTATACTCCATGGTATATTAAATGATGGCATGCATTTCTTTCACCAATTCACTGCAGATAAAAACACGTAAAAGGATCGGTGAAGGGAAAATAATGTTGTACGGACTCATATGGAATTGCAAAGAAACCATAAGACATATATGTTATGTGGAAGTCATACTGAAAACTAACATTATTTGCTACATCTGGGGATATTTTAGCACTTGTATTTCTAAGATGGATGGATCCTTCTCAGTTACAAAAAGGCACAAATTTTTCATTTTCTTAGAAATTTTATTCTGAAGGCAAGATAAGTATGCCAACAATATGCACTCCATACGTTTTCTATAGATTATGTAATGGAACACTGTAAGAATGTTTTGACCAAAGGGAGCCATGAAATACCTTAAAGAATAATAAAGAATGCCAGCAAGTTTCTCTGAAAATATTACACGATGTAACATAGGGAACAGTTATCTATAGTGAACTGTTCTATACATAAGGAAACACAACAAAATTTCATTATGACCAGAACCTTTTTACTATTTAACATTCAGGGAGAAGCTAATTAATGTCCACATGACACATCAAATACTATGCACTATCTAACGGCCGTAGGCTATAAACATGTCTCTAATGACTGGCCTATAAAATGGAAAATGTTAGTACTTGGCTGTAGCATGTATTTGGAAAACGGCATGGTACAGAGAATCTTCCCGCGCAACGGATTGCTAGCCGCCCGATCCAGAGAGGTCGTCCACAATGCAGGCTACATGCTAGGTGGACTGCCACGGAGGGGGTGGTGCACGATGCGTCGAGCATCAGACACATCGAGCGAACATTTGCATTCGAGTGTTCTCCTATGATCAATAGCAGTTATGCACAACATTGTAAAACAAACTCTTACTAAATCTGAATGTATTATTATCTTAAATAAAATCTAAAAGTACGTCTATTACACGATAAAGCACAGATGGTAAGGCGGGTAGGAGTAAGCAAACAATTAGGTTCTTCAGATCGTATACTCATACAGAAGGTTCCACTAAGCTGGAACATAAAGGAGGTGGTGGCAGATAAATTTTATAAATATAAGCACCCATATTTCCATGCCCCATTGAAGCATGTATCTACATATGTAACTTTCCACAAAGCTGGAACATAAAGGCTGGCCAAATCTGAACGACCAATGTAGCAAAATATGAGAAAAATTTATAGGCGTTGAGGTACACGAATTACCTTCTATGGAGAGGAATATGACATGCAACCATATGAGTCTGGGAGGAAACAAATGTCAAAATCTTGGACAGAATCATTGGGGGATGGCAACCTAGCAGAGACCAGATGGGAACCGATGGGAGAGACCATGTGGACGTGACACCATAGGCTTGAGGTGAGGCATCGATTGGTGGTGAGTCTTGATTGCAACATCAGATCGGGAACACAATGAAGGAGAGAAGTTCAGTTGAGGAGCGGCAACAACTTACCTTCTCAAGGTCCAACATGCATGGATTGCATCTTAGGGCACAAATATAGAAAGATTGGAGAGGAGGAGGATCCGGGAGATGGGTGACTTGGATGGATCGTGGCGCAGACGCATGGGAGAGGCAAGGAGGATGAGGAAGAGTTGCGGCGCTAGAACATATAATTTGGACTCTTGATGATTCTTTGATTTTTTTTGTTTGACGGGAGAGTAAGGTGGGACAACACATGTGGACTCCCTTTCATCCATTTTTTTACAGTAGTCTAAGTGTGGGACAACTTGAGAGGACTCTCTTTGATCTAACGGCTGTCAATATCTAATTTCAAGATCAAACAGATGATAAACCTGCTTTTCAAGGATTAATGTGGAGGCTCTAATGATGCTTCCAATTAGTAAATAAAAGATGATATGAAGAAGCTCTGTGCATGCAAGCTTTGTGGAGAAATAGGACACACCCATAAAAACACAAGGATGAATGCCCTAAATGTGAAGGAAGTCACACAACTGAAGAATGCCCAACTTGGCAGATCACTTGTTTCATGTGTGAAGGGACTACCCACTACCCTTCTCAGTGTCACATTTACCCCATGGTACAAAGAACCGTACAACAGAAGAAAGAAGAAATGAAAGGAGCCCTCATGGAAATTTTAGAAGAACCAGTGATGAAGGAAGAGGTGGAGGACACACCCAAAGAAGAACCAATTAAACCCTGCACCAAGTCATGCTAATCATGTGGAGAAGAAGGACACATCTCCCAGAATTGTTTGAATGGGGATCTAGTAGTATTCCCGATAGAGGAAGTAGAGTATGACCCACAAGAAATAGAAGCCCTGATTTGAACAGAAAAGTCTAGAAAGAGAAGTAGATTGGATTCCAGGAAGGATCTGAGTCATATGACTTGTTATAGGGGCAAGGAGTTAGGGCACTACCTCAACAATTGCCCAAAAAGGAAGCCAAGGACCCAAGGAGGCTATATAATCACAAGGAAACCTTGGGAGTTGTTAGAAGTAATATGTTTTCGTTGTAATGAAGCAGGGCACTTTGCCAGGGATTGTCCCAAGGAGAAGGAGACTTGTGATAATTAGTTGTGTCTGTGAGAAGTAATGTAGTAGTAGTAGAAGTAGTGGGAACAACTCTTTTGTATCGAGGCATTGAGTTGAGACATGTAATGGAAAAACGAGAGATTGTAATCATTGGAGAATAAATAAAGTTAGCATCGTTGGTATTAATATGGATTTTATGAGTTTTTACTCTATGAAGAAGATTTTTGACCATTTTTGAGGATATGAGAAATATGGCCTATGGATGAATTTGTGCATTTCAAGGGTGGTAGTACCCTGCGAGGATAATTGACCCCTGAAAAAGATAACGATATTCCACTGAGTGGATTTCGAACAAAATAAGTACGAGTTTTATCTCGATATGTGGTATACCCCAGGAGTATGAAGGGATGAAGTACTATTGGATATAAAGGAGATATGATGTTGGTAATATGGAGAAATTGTAACCCCATGATGAGTTTGAGTAATCATGTCTTAGTTTGGTACCAACAGAAGGAAGAGAGACAGTACAATTGGAAGGATTTAAGAATGCCAGGAAGCTGGATATTTGGAAAATAATCAGTTGCCCCTAGGATGAGCTCAAGGATTACAAGTAATGAGATGGGCCATAACCCACAGGCCCCAAGACCCGCCAAGGAGCAAGCACACTCTTGCTAAAGGAAAAACCCTGGAAGAAGTTACGTTTATCGACAGACGATCTTATAGGAGTAACGCAAAACCTGAGAGTTGTGAAGGAACGATAGATGTTTGTTTGGCTTGCAGAATCCATGGAATTATCCGAACTTAGTTCGTCGACAAGAGAAATTCTGCAATGCTTGTGAGGATGACCGACTGTTAGAATGTGAGATTCGCTAAACCATGTATAAGGTAATGATTTGGGTGCGGGATGGATTGATCACCATACCGACTTACTCTTATTATTCGCCTTGCTATATGGGATGGTAAATCTGAGTGACTTACCTATAGTAGAGAGACGACGATATTAAACCTTGTTTAAACCTTAGAATGGTATAGCAATTTTTCCCTTCTACAAGGCAACTTTTGCCAACCGTATGTTATACGGTGAGAATGAAGCCTAGACCCATTTCCTGCAGGAGAAGCCATAAATGGTTGACCACCATGAGATATCGATAGTTGTTTAGTATTGGCGCCAGACCCGTCAGCTAAGAAGACCCGGTCATAGAAGAACCTTACCAAGATGAAAGACAGAAGAGTTGAGGAAAAGGTTATGCCACTACCGACAAAGCCCAGATAAGGAATTATCCTGAAAATCTGAGAAGACCGACACTGTTAACAATATGGATGGAGTACATGAATTTTGATGGAACCCTAACCATGCTTCTAAGGGTGGTAGCACCCCAGACCCCCTCCTGCGACAATTAATGGATTTTGAGGAGACCCCAAACCCTAACCTTTTTCTTGCTAGCCTCTCCGAATCTCAAGGACGAGATTCATTTTAAGGGTTGTAGGTTTGTAACATCCCAAAATTCTAAATTTTGGAATGTTATAATAAATAGATAGATTGATTGTTTGTTTGATTGTTGTGTGATTGATTGAGTGAAATTTGAAACTTTTTGAAAGTTAAATGAGAGGAAATAAAAGGACTTTCCCAAACTTTCACCTTTTTGCATTTTGGTCTCCATGAATTCAAATTCTTTTCAAATACAAAACCCTCGAGAGAAGATGATATGACTTCTTCCATTTAATTAAATGAAAAGGTTTTTTTTTGAAAAGATTTGAATTTTATTTGGAAATATTTCAAATTCAGAAACTTTAAGCAACTCAATGATTTTCAAGAGATAAGATAAAATGACTTCTTCAAAATATATGAAATACGAGTTGGAAGTTTAAAAGGATCAAATTTAAAGTCCGTTTGAAATTATTTTCAATTTGGAGTTATTTGGGTTTTATTCAAATTATTTTTCTCCAAAAATAAAATAAATGGAAAATAGGGTAAAATGATTCCATACATCATAAAATTGGAGAGAAATAGTTTTGAAATAATTTTTGTATTTCTAAAATGATTTTTATTGGGTTTTATTGTAGAAGTAGCACTGTCTGAATTACTTGAATTTTTGTGAATTTTATTTGGCTCTAGAGAAATGTCCATGTTGTAGAAAATCTTTTTCTGAAAATTGTGGCAATGGCATTGAAAAATGGTATGATGCTTGCAAACCAACTTGGATGTTCCAATATCACTTTTGAATCAGACTGCCTCGAAATTATCTTAGCATGCAAGGGGGAAGTGGACATTCTGGGTCCTTATTCGGCGATTTTGAGTGACTGCTTTATATTAGGTCAAAGAATTGGGTCAGTATCCTATGCTCATTGTCCAAGAGGGGCAAACCAAGTGGCACACAAGTTAGCTAGATGTTGTTACGATTCTAATTCTGTAATCTCGTGGGATAATGATCCTCCACAGTTTATTCTAGCTGAACTTGTTTCTGATGTATCCCTTATTTGAGTTGAATAAAGTGTGCCACAAGTTCAAAATAATGCCTATATAAAATTTTATTTTATTATCGTTATCCACTTTTCTTTTTTTGTTTCTATATAAAAAAAGAAAAAATCTACGCGTGCGCCTGGAACTAACCGCCGCCCACGTGCGTAGCGTAGCAGCAGGCCGACCCGTTTTTCTTTTGTCTTTTTTATTTTATTTTCGTTAATGTTCAGTTTTTTTTCGAAACAAATTTCAGAAATAAAATAGACTTCGAAAAAAATGCAGCCCATGTACGGGGCGCGGCCGGCCGAGGCCTTTAGCCCCGTGCGAGGTGTTAGCTTTTTTCTTCTCTGTTTCGTATATTTTCGACTATGTTTAGTCCCGCATTGCCTAGCCTTTGACCCTTAAACCTCTTTTCCAGCTATAAATATAGACCCATAGATCCTTCAAAAATCATCCAATTCGCGTTAAATCAATATTTTGGTTTGATTAGATTCATTTAAGAAAAATATTTTTCTCCTCTCCAGTGCGACTTCTGGAAGTTGTCTCCTCTCTTCGAAGTTGTCTTTTCTCTACCTTATAAAGGTATCTTTCTTTGTTTTTTTATACTTCCGTAGTTTATTATTTCTAGACTAATAAGATAGAATAATTAGATTATCAAATATTCTACGTATTTATACATTAGACCTAGATTTTTTTGCCGTAGCTATTTTTCTTCCGTAAAACATCTTGGCCCTGATTTTTCAAAAAGCCATAACTTTTCACTCGTTTATCCAAATTAGATGAAACAAGCGCCTATAGCTTCGTTTTGTTTTTACCTATCCAGTGAACCTGTCACATCAACTTTTTGAAATTTTCAATTTTCAAATTTTGTTCTGATTCATATTCAAACTTATTTTGAACATAACTTGAGTTTCGTAACTCCGATTTAGTTGATTCTTTTTACAAATCGAAGCTCTTGATCTAAACTTTATGATAAGGCCAAATTCACATAATTTTAGTACTGTTAGAAATTGTTTTATGTTGCAAGAGTTATTTGCTTGGTTTTGATGTTTTCCGAACTGTCTTCTTCGTTCTTCCCGATCTTCTGAGTGATTGCTTATGTGTGGTTACTATTGCTTGCTCACGATAGATTGAACGGAGTGTGACGAGTAGAACTATCAAGAGTTATGAGTGCGAATCATCTTCATGAACAGTACAAGGCAAGTTGACACTTTGATCATATCCCTTTCATACTCAGTTTTTATGCATTAGTTTCACCCTCAAACATTGCATGGTTAGGAATTGATAACATGTGGGTATCGGGAAGTAGTTGATGAGGTAGGAACCTATTGCCCTGCATTCAAACTCTGGGAGTTACTTTTACATTATGCTCATATTGCTATGCTATGCTCGTAGACGTGGATTGGTTTTGAGAGAATTCATGACAAATGTGAGAGTTATTATTTAATGGTTAACTTAAGGTGGCTACTTTAATACACATCTGAGTGGATTGGTTGGGGCACCCTGCAGTACCTAGTGGTTTGCCCGGGCACCTGGAGAACCCAGTGCTTGCCCAAGGGGATCTCGGAGGACCCGTGTGATCACCCTATGAAATGCCACCCAGGCTCAAAGGGATCATAAGATTATTCATGCTAGAAAATTTCGTGTGCAGCCACAAGCTATTAATCGCTCTAGCATAGTTGAGTAAGTTGCGTGAAGCTCTTGAAGAGATAGACTAGCAGATGTAGTGGGTTGTAGGTGGTATAGTCTATCTGGAGTAGAGAGTTAATGCTTCTGAAAGACTGTGTCTCGGTCATCCATTTCTCAAACACCATGTAGTGTGAGAAATCCAACTGAGGAGATCGAGTCTTGTGGGGAAAAGTGCGCAAACCTCTGCAGAGTGTACAAACTAATCATGGTTAGCCGTGTCCCCGGTTATGGACATCTTGAGTCTCTGGTACTTGGATTATCCTATTGATCTCATCACGTTACCTAAATAATTTGTTGGATTATTGATGCTAATTTGGGATTCAGTTGGAGGAACCTTCTCAATATTTTCAACCAACTTTGTAGTTAAATAAATTATATTCCTTCACAGTAGGGAAAAATTGGCTTTTCGCAAAAACATTATAACCACAGAGCTTTTCCACCAGCCAAATATGAATGTAGTGATAGCCTTTATTGATCATTATCCTATGGTGTGAATTTGCCAGTACATTGAATGTACTGACCCTTTGTGGCTGCAACGTCTCATGTTGCAGGATTCTTACGACGAGTAAGTGATACATTAGGGTTATGATTTCTACACTCAACTTTGCCGTTGGTGTTGATGGGAATCCACAACCTTGTTGTTACTTCCGCTATTTGGATTGAGGTAATAGTATTTACGTTACTTTATACATGTGATTTACCTCTATTATAAATCCTTGAGTACTGTATGTGTTAGCATACCGATCCAAGGATGACACTTAAGCACAGAGACTTGACCGTCTGAGGTCGGGTCGCTACAAGATGGTATTAGAGCACATGTTGACTGTAGGACATGACCCTAGAAATTGGCAAGCCCATAGGAAAGATTTTCTCTACAACTTCATTTTCAAAAGATCTTTTACCTCTCTTCTCTTCTGAGCTTATTCAAATATTCCCTTTTAGTGAGACTGTACCCCTTTTCCTTTTTAACCACACAAAGATTTGGCTGATGAGACCACTTCAAGAAGTACAAGATATCGGACAACTAAGACCACTTTGGAATGAAGAGGGTTTTACCGTGTATTATAATAATGGAAACTACAACAGTTGAAGACTCCGAAGACTAGGAGAATTTGAAGGCACTGTAGAATTTTCCAGATTTGTATGACCTAGGAAGGCACCCCTTATGGAACTTGGCAGACTAAGGAAGCTGTCAATACCCGAGATCAAGGTGTATCGGAGAAAGACCGGAACATGGAGCATGAGAACTCAAAGTTTTGTCAAGAAAACCCTAAGGCAGCAGATATCAACTATGGAAGATAGCTCATGGCAATGACAAGGGCAGAAACACGGTTATCCGTGATGTCATCGCCACTGATACTATGGTCATCGAGCTGAGCTAAGCATGCATTTCTTCGAAAGGATTGGATGGTAGAAGGCTGATGGAGCATCTATCGACAAAAGATGAAGTTTTAACCTTAGCTGGTGTATCACCTAGATCTGGAGTAGTACATCAAGAATTTTAAGATGGAGCTCCAGGAAGCCGTATTAGACAAGGAAGCATTTCGTGAATAACTCAGGAACCAGAAGCTAAAAGTAGCCAAGCTAGAGGAGCTACAACCTCGAGATACCGGAGATTTGTCAGGAACTGAAGGACAATAGGACCGTGGTTCATGCCAAGGATGTTGAAAACCAGAAGTTTGGAACACAACTCCAGAATATTAAAGGATGTCACTAGATACTTCGCGTCAACAGAAATCTGGCAGAGGAACTTGAGGAGGACAAGCATGATTGGAAGAAGCCATCAGAAACATGAACAAGACCTGAAGAGTCTGGCGACGTTGAAGATTTATTGACCTTTAGAAGACCAAACCCCTGTTATATACCTACGGTAGATGCGACGATTGTGAGCTGTCATTTGTTTGATGTTTTTCCGACAGCCACAAATAAAATCTGTCTCTTCAAAACTATTGTTTGCATTGTGTGTATCCCTCTCTATCTTTCTTATCTCACCCCAAAACCCATGGACCCAATAGAGGATGAATGGAGATGAGCTTGTATTTTCTGGACCGGTGAGTCAGTTGGAGACAGACCGATGGATTCAGAACATGGAGGATCGCATGAAGAATAACCCTATAGCTGGAAAGGATATGGCCCAGCATGCTCTTCAAGTGCTTTGAAAGAGGTGCTGCTACTTGGTGGAGGATGTACCACACTATCAATGGATGGTAGGGAGTAACCACTTGGAAATAATTTAAGTTGACTCTGCCAAAGTCTCGGCTTGTTTCCCAGAAGTTGAAGCCTTATGGAAATGATATGAAGAACCTCTGTGCATGCAAGCTTTGTGGAGAAATAGGACACACACATAAAGAACACAAGGATGAATGCCCTAAATGTGAAGGAAGTCACACAGCTGAAGAATGCCCAACTAGGCAGATCACTTGTTTGTTGTGTGAAGGGACTACCCACTACCCTTCTCAGTGTCACATTTAACCCATGGTACAAAGAACCGTACAACAGAAGAAAGAAGAAATGAAAGGAGCCCTCATGGAAATTTTAGAAGAACCAGTGATGAAGGAAGAAGTGGAGGACACACCCAAAGAACAACCAATTAAACCCTGCACCAAGTCATGCTAATCATGTGGAGAAGAAGGACACATCTCCCAGAATTGTTTGAATGGGGATCTAGTAGTATTCCCGACAGAGGAAGTAGAGTATGACCCACAAGAAATAGAAGCCCTGATTGGAACGGAAAAGTCCAGAAAGAGAAGTAGATTGGATTCCAGGAAGGATCTGAGTCATATCACCTGTTATAGGTGCAAGGAGTCAGGGCACTACCTCAGCAATTGCCCAAAAAGGAAGCCAAGGACCCAAGGAGGCTATATAATCACAAGGAAACCTCGGGAGTTGTCAGAAGTAATATGTTTTCGTTGTAATGAAGCAGGGCACTTTGCCAGGGATTGTCCCAAGGAGAAGGAGACTTGTGATAATTAGTTGTGTTTGTGAGAAGTAATGTAGTAGTAGTAGAAGTAGTGGGAACAACTCTTTTGTATCGAGGCGTTGAGTTGAGACATGTAATGGAAAAGCTAGAGATTGTAATCATTGGAGAATAAATAAATTTAGCATCATTGGTACTAATATGGATTTTATGAGTTTTTACTCTATGAAGAATATTTTTGACCATTTTCGAGGATATTAGAAATATGGCTGAATTTGTGCATTTCAAGGGTGGTAGAACCCTGCGAGGACAATTGACCCTTGAAAAAGATAACGATATTCCACTGAGTGGATTTCGGACAAAATAAGTACGAGTTTTATCTCGATATGTGGTATACCCCAGGAGTATGAAGGGATGAAGTACTATTGGATATAAAGGAGATATGATGTTGGTAATATGGAGCAATTGTAACCCCATGATGAGTTTGAGTAATCATGTCTTAGTTTGGTACCAACAGAAGGAAGAGAGACAGTACAATTGGAAGGATTTAAGAATGCCAGGAAGCTGGATGTTTGGAAAATAATCAGTTGCCCCTAGGATGAGCTCAAGGATTACAAGTAATGAGATGGGCCATAACCCACAGGCCCCAGGACCTGCCAAGGAGCAAGCACACTCTTGCTAAAGGAAAAACCCTGGAAGAAGTTACATTTATCGACAAACGATCTTATAGGAGTAACGCAAAACCTGAGAGTTGTGAAAAAACGATAGATTTTTGTTTGGCTTGTAGAATCCATGGAATTATCCGAACTTAGTTCGTCGACAAGAGAAATTCTGCAATGCTTGTGAGGATGAGCGAGTGTTAGAATGCGAGATTCGCTAAACCATGTACAAGGTAATGATTTGGGTGCGGGATGGATTGATCACCATACCGACTTACTCTTATTATTCGCCTTGCTATATGGGATGGTAAATCTGAGTGACTTACCTATAGTAGAGAGACGACAATATTAAACCTTGTTTAAACCTTAGAATGGTATAGCAATTTTTCCCTTGTACAAGGCAGCTTTTGCCAACCGTAGGTTATACGGTGAGAATGAAGCCTAGACCCATTTCCTGCAGGAGAAGCCATAAATGGTTGACCACCATGAGATATCGATAGTTGTTTAGTATTGGCGCCAGACCCGTCAGCTAAGAAGACCCAATCACAGAAGAACCTTACCAAGATGAAAGACAGAAGAGTTGAGGAAAAGGTTATGCCACTACCGAAAGAGCCCAGATAAGGAATTATCCTGAAGATGTGAGGAGACCGACACTGTTAACAATATGGATGGAGTACATGAATTTTGATGGAACCGTAACCATGCTTCTAAGGGTGGTAGCACCCGAGACCCCCTCCTGCGACAATTGATGGATTTTGAGGAGACCCCAAACCCTAACCTTTTTCTTGCTAGCCTCTCCGAATCTCGAGGACGAGATTCATTTTAAGGGTGGTAGGTTTGTAACATCCCAAAATTCTAAATTTTGGAATGTTATAATAAATAGATAGATGGATTGTTTGTTTGATTGTTGTGTGATTGATTGAGTGAAATTTGAAACTTTTTAAAAGTTAAATGAGAGGGAATAAAAGGACTTTCCCAAACTTTCACCTTTTTGCATTTTGTTCTCTGTGAATTCAAATTCTTTTCAAATACAAAACCCTCGAGAGAAGATGATATGACTTCTTCCATTTAATTAAATTAAAAGGGGTTTTTGAAAAGATTTGAATTTTATTTGGAAATATTTCAAATTCAGAAACTTTAAGCAACTCAATGATTTTCATGAGAGAAGATAAAATGACTTCTTCAAAATATATGAAATACGAGTTGGAAGTTTAAAAGGATCAAATTTAAAGTCCGTTTGAAATTATTTTCAATTTGGAGTTATTTGGGTTTTATTCAAATTATTTTTCTCCAAAAATAAAATAAATGGAAAATAGGGTAAAATGATTCCCTACATCAGAAAATTGGAGAGAAATAATTTTGAAATCATTTTGGTATTTCTAAAATGATTTTTATTGGGTTTTATTGTAGAAGTAGCACTGTTTGAATTACTTGAATTTTTGTGAATTTTATTTGGCTCTAGAGAAATGTCCATGTTGTAGAAAATCTTTTTCTGAAAATTTTGATATATAATATGCCTATATAAAATTTTATTTTATTATCGTTATCCAGTTTTCTTTTTTTGTTTCTATATAAAAAAAATCTACGCGTGCGCCTGGAACTAACCGCCGCCCACGTGCGTAGCGTAGCAGCAGGACGGCCCGTTTTTCTTTTGTTTTCTTTTGTCCTTTTTATTTTATTTTCATTAATGTTCAGTTTTTTTGAAACAAATTTCAGAAAGAAAATAGACTTCAAAAAAATGCAGCCCGTGTACGGGGCGCGGCCGGCCGAGGCCTTTAGGCCCGTGCGAGGTGTTAGCCTTTTTCCTCTCTGTTTTGTATATTTTCGTCTACGTTTAGTCCCACATTGCCTAGCCTTTGATCCTTAAACCTATTTTCCATCTATAAATATAGACCCACAGAGCCTCCAAAAATCATCCGATTCGGGTTAAATCAATATTTTGGTTTGATTAGATTCATTTAAGAAAAATATTTTTCTTCTCTCCGGTGCGACTTCTGGAAGTTGTCTCCTCTCTCCGAAGTTGTCTTTTCTCTACCTTATAAATGTATCTTTCTTTGTTTTTTTTATACTTCCGTAGTTTATTATTTCTTGACTAATACGATAGAATAATTAGATTATCAAATAGTCTACGTATTTATACATTAGACCTAGATTTTTTTTGCCGTAGCTATTTTTCTTCCATAAAACAGCTTGGCCCTGATTTTTCAAATAGCCATAACTTTTCACCCGTTTATCCAAATTAGATGAAATCAGCGCCTATAGCTTCGTCTTGTTTTTACCTATCCAGTGAACCTGTCACATCAACTTTTTGAAATTTTCAATTTACAAATTTTGTTCTGATTCATATTCAAACTTATTTTGAACATAGCTTGAGTTTCGTAACTCCGATTTAGTTGATTCTTTTTGCAAATCGAAGCTCTTGACCTAAACTTTCTGATAAGGCCAAATTCATATAATTTTGGTACTATTAGAAATTGTTTTATGTTGCAAGAGTTGTTTGCTTGGTTTTGATGTTTTCCGAACTGCCTTCTTCGTTCTTCCTGATCTTCTTAGTGATTGCTTACGTGTGGTTACTATTGCTTGCTCACGATAGATTGAACGGAGTGTGACGAGTAGAACTATCAAGAGTTATGAGTGTGAATCATCTTCATGAACAGTACAAGGCAAGTTCACACTTTGATCATATCCCTTTCATACCCAGTTTTTATGCATTAGTTTCACCCTCAAACATTGCATGGTTACAAATTGATAACATGTGGGTATCGGGAAGTAGTTGATGAGGTAGGAATCTATTGCCCTGCATTCAAACCCTGGGAGTTACTTTTACGTTATGCTCATATTGCTATGCTATGCTCGTAGACGTGGATTGGTTTTGAGAGAATTCATGACAGATGTGAGAGTTATTATTTAATGGTTAACTTAAGGTGGCTACTTTAATACACATTTGGGTGGATTGGTTGGGGCACCCTGGAGTACCCAGTGGTTTGCCCGGGCACCTGGAGAACCCAGTGCTTACCCAAGGGGATCCCGGAGGACCCGTGTGATCACCCTATGGAATGCCACCCAGGCTCAAAGGGATCATAAGATTATTCATGCTAGAAACTTTCGTGTGCAGCCACAAGCTATTATGGGCTCTAGCATAGTTGAGTAAGTTGCGTGAAGCTCTTGAAGAGATAGACTAGCAGATTTAGTGGGTTGTAGGTGGTATAGTCTATCCGGAGTAGAGAGTTAATGCTTTTGAAAGACTGTGTCTCGGTCATCCATTTCTCAAACACCATGTAGTGCGAGAAATCCAACGGAGGATATCGAGTCTTGTGGGGAAAAGTGCGCAAACCTCTGTAGAGTGTACAAACTAATCATGGTTAGCCGTGTCCCCGGTTATGGACATCTTGAGTCTCTGGTACTTGGATTATCCTATTGATCTCATCACGTTACCTAAATAATTTGTTGGGTTATTGATGCTAATTTGGGATTGAGTTGGAGGAACCTTCTCAATATTTTCAACCAACTTTGTAGTTAAATAAATTATATTCCTTTACAGTAGGGAAAAATTGGCTTTTTGCAAAAACATTATAACCAGAGAGCTTTTCCACCAGCCAAATATGCATGTAGTGATAGCCTTTATTCATCATTATCCTATGGTGTGAATTTGCCAGTACATTCAATGTACTGACCCTTTGTGGCTGCAACATCTCATGTTGCAGGATTCTTACGACGAGTAAGTGATACGTTAGGGTTATGATTTCTACACTCAACTTTGCTGTTGGTGTTGATGGTAATCCACAACCTTATTGTTACTTCCGCTATTTGGATTGAGGTAATAGTATTTACGTTACTTTATACATGTGATTTACCTCTGTTATAAATCCTCGAGTACTGTGTGTGTCAGCATACCGATCCAGGGATGACACTTAAGCACAGAGACTTGACCGTCTGAGGTCGGGTCGCTACATCAACATATTAATCTAGTGAAGGTTCGCCTAACATTTTTAAGAGGTTCAAGAGATTTTTGCAAAAAGTTTGTTACTTCGCATAGTTACTCAAAAACTTGGGTTTCCTCTTGAGTATGATGTAATCCCTTTTGTGGGGGTAGTACTCCTACTATTCCCTCTATAATCTCATATGAAATACCGGGATCAATTTCAATAAAATTCCCTTTAGCGGCAAAATCCAAGAGTTGTCTATGGGACATGGTTAGCCCAACAAAAAAATTACGAAGTAAAATCTTGAAATCTCCATCTATAGTGCAATTACGATAGGATTCCATCATCCTAAACCAAGCATCTTTTAAGTTTTCTCCTTGTCTTTGTTTGAAGTGAAGAACTTCAAAATCGGGAGATGAAGGAAGAGAGAAAGGGCTAGCCATAGAAGTGAGATAAGCACACAAAAGGCAAACGAAGAAGACGAGCAGGAGAGGGCGAAGAAAAGGCGAATCTTTTCGAAAATCATTTTAGAAGTGGGGGAGAGGAAAACGAGAGGCGAATGGCGAATAATGTAATGCGAGGGATGAGAGTTTATGATGGGTATTTGGTATGTCTTGGCTTGGTGTAGATCTCCCCGGCAACGGCGCCAGAAATCCTTCTTGCTACCTCGTGAGCTTGCGTTGGTTTTTCCCTTGAAGAGGAAAGGGTGATGTAGTAAAGGAGCATAAGTATTTCCCTCAGTTTTGAGAACCAAGGTATCAATCCTATAGGAGACTACACAACAAGCCACCGAATACCTGCACAAACAAACACCAACTTGCAACCAACACGACAAAGGGGTTGTCAATCCCTTCGCGGTTATTCGCAAAGTGAGATCTGATAGAGATGGATAAACGGTAAAGTAATATTTTTGGTATTTTTGGTTTATGGAATGAAAAGTAAAAGATTGCAAAGTAAGGTAATGGTGACAGAAAGTGGCAAGTTTACGTGAAGCTAATATGATGTAAAATAGACCAGGGGGCCTTAGGTTTCACTAGAGGCTTCTCTCAAGATACAAAATACTACGGTGGGTGAACAAATTACTGTCGAGCAATTGATAGAAAAGCGCAAAGTTATGACAATATCTAAGGCAACGATCATCAATATAGGCATCACGTCCGTGTCAAGTAGACCGAAATGATTCTGCATCTACTACTCTTACTCCACACGTCGACCGACTCCTGCCTACATCTAGAGTATTAAGTTCATAAGAACAGAGTAATGCATTAAGCAAGATGACATGATGTAGCGGGATTAACTCAAGCAATATGATGAAAACCCCATCCTGTTTTCCTCGATGGCAACAATACAATATGTGCCTTGCTGCCCCTACTGTCACTAGGAAAGGACACCGCAAGATTGAACCCAAAGCTAAGCACTTCTCCCATTGCAAGAAAAAACCAATCTAGTTGGCCAAACCAAATCGATAGTTCGAAGAGACTTGCAAAGATATCAAATCATGCACATAAGAATCCAGAGGAGATTCAAATAATATTCATAGATAAGCTGATCATAAATCCACAATTCATCGGATCTTGGCAAACACACCGCAAAAGAGTATTACATCGAATGGATCTCTAAGAACATCGAGGAGAACTTTGTATTGAGAATCAAAGAGAGAGAAGAAGCCATATAGCTACTAGCTATGGACCCGTAGGTCTGAAGTAAACTACTCATGCTTCATCGGGGAGGCAATGGTGTTGATGTAGAAGCCCTCCGTGATCGATGCCCCCTCTGACAGGATGCCGGAAAAGGCCCCAAGATGGGATCTCACGGGTACAGAAGGTTGCAGCGATGGAAAAGTAGTTTCGTGGCTCCCCCGGATGTTATTGGAGTATAAGAGTATATATAGGTGAAAGAATTAGGTCAGGGGAGCTACGAGGGGCCCACAAGGTCGGGGGGCGCGCCCCACCCCCTGGGCGCGCCCTCCACCCTTGTATCCGCCTTGGGGCTCCTCTGACTTGCACTCCAAGTCTCCTGGGTGTCTTTTGGTCCAAGAAAAATCATGGAGAAAATTTTACTCCGTTTGGTATTCCTTTTCTGCGAAACTCTAAAACAAGGAAAAAATAGAAACTGGCACCGGGCTCTAGGTTAATAGGTTAGTGCCAAAAATCATATAAAATAACATATTAATGCATATATAACATTCAAAACAGATAATATAATTGCATGGAACAATAAAAATTTATAGATATGTCGGAGACATATCAACAGCTGGCCCGCGGTGCAGCAACGGTCAAAATTTGAACTCTCAAATTCGTCAGGGCACTCAATTTTCTCACTTTTAGGCAGATTGCACTGGCGAAATCCTAACTCCTCAGCCTGACCAAATTTGTCGGCGACCAGATGATCTTCGTCACTGTCGCTAGCAAATGTGTTAGCTATTTTGGAGATATCCAAAGGCTTCAATCGAAGCGGCTTGGGTATGTATAGGTTTGAGCATCCCTTTGGAAATGTGAAATATTTTTCACCTAGACCCCCTTTAACAATATGAATTTTCCTATGACTCAAATAAGAAGAAAGAAACTACGAAAACAAAAGTCTTCAAGCTTCAAAGTCTTCACATCAATTTCTTCAAAGGTTTTACCAATTTCATCACCAATTTCTTCACTTGAAGAAATACATTTTTAGTGGTTGTCTACCATGTGTTAAACCAAATCTTCGAGGACTCTGTCTCCTGTGTATACTCACAAACATGTTAGTTCCTCAACCTATTCGTCTTCAATACTCCAAAACCACTAAGGGGGCACTTGATGCACTTACAATTACATTCATAATTTTTAATATTTACTTTAATAGTAGGTTCCACTCATCATATAATTTCCTAGGTATTGAAACCTCCAACTCTAGTTTTTCTTCAAAAGCCTTCACCATAGGTCCTACAATATGTTTAACGAACGCTTTACTTTATTCATAAGCATTGAGTGAATTTATCATGGATTGCAACAAGGAATTAAATTCAACTAAAGAACAACTATCATAATTGAAGTCCTTGAAATCCAAAGTAGTGGGCACATCACTAGTTAAGGTCTTGACCTCTCCAAACCCACTTTTATCATTTTTATCATTATGATCCACTACAAAAAAGACACTTCTGTGATGATACGTGTTTGTCACAATAGGTCACATTTTCTGTCATGCATGTACATCCATGAAAAATTTATGACAGAATCAAGATAGTCATACATGTGCTGTCGTAGAAGTGTTCCATGACATTACAAAAATTATCATCACGGAAGTGTCCACTTCCATGACGATAAATCGTGCATCATGGAAGTGCTTTTGTCAAGGGTGACCAACACGTGACATCCACCGTAACAGAATGTCGTTAAGCTATCGGGTCCGGTTTTGGATCCGATAACCCGCTAACAGCCTAGACCAATGAGGATTTTCCACGTGTAAAACTCATTGGCAGGAGGAAACACGTGTTGGCTCACCGTTGGGACAGATGTCATCCATTCATTGGATAGGAGACGCCTATGATACGTCGACACGTGGCACGGCCCAACAGAGGCCCATTCCAGTGAAAAGGCCGGCCCGTTTGACTTGGTCAAAAGGTAACGGGCCAGCCCACGGAAAGCCTGTTAACGGCCTGATCGTATATAGCCCATTTACGGCCCGCTAACTCACGGCCCGTTATGACCTATATGAATTAAGCCTAGTAGCTTCATCTGGGCCTTCCAATATGATTCCAGCCCATTGTAACTTCTGGCCCAGTTATGGCCCATGATGCCTTTCAGCCCATACGACACCATTTGTAACTCTTGGCCCATTAACGGCTCGTGGTGAATCTGGCCCGCAATGAACAGTGTACCCCTTTATACCCTTTAACGACCCATTATTCCATTGGGCCGTTTCGAACCCGTGTTATCTTTTGGCCTTCTCAGGGCCCATTTATTCTTGGGCTCATTTCCAGCATTCGGTTACTTACGGCCCGTCATTGGCCTTTTCTGCCTGTGGGCCAAATTCATCTCGCGGTTACAATCGACCCATTTGCGGCCCGTTACTCTGTTGGGCCGTTTCCCTAACGTCATCAAATACGGCCAATTAACGACGGCATGTTATTGTCGGCCCATGAACGGATGATTCCAAATCTAGCCCGTTTACGGCCCATAATGCGGTCTATTATTGGCCCATGTTTGGCCTATCGATCATACGGCACGTAGAAGGCCCATTGATGCTATGGCTCGTAGAAGGCCCATTCTTTCCATGACCCAAAGAAGCCCCATTGTTTCTACGGCCCATAGGAGGCCCATGGTAACTACAGTAAATTTGAGCCCATGGTTACTGTGGCCTAGTTTTAAAAAATAGGTTATTGCGGCCACTAGCAAACCGCGGAAAAAGAACTGCACTAACTACAAGCAAACAAATAAACAAGACAACAAGGAAATAAATAAGCAAGCAACTTACGCTAGGCTATCACGGCTGAGGGAGTCCTGGATTAGGGGGTGTCCGAATAGCCGTACTATATCCTTTGGCCGGACTGTTGGACTATGAAGATACAAGATTGAAGACTCCGTCCCGTGTCCGGAAGGGACTTTCCTTGGCGTGGAAGGCAGGCTTGGCGATACGGATATGAAGATCTCCTACCATTGTAACCGACTCTATGTAACCCTAACCCTATCCGGTGTCTATATAAACCGGAGGGTTTTAGTCCGTAGGACAACATACACATCAACAATCATACCATAGGCTAGCTTCTAGGGTTTAGCCTCTTCGATCTCGTGGTAGATCTACTCTTGTACTACCCATATCATCAATATTAATGAAGCAGGACGTAGGGTTTTACCTCCATCGAGAGGGCCCGAACCTGGGTAAAACTTCGTGTCCCTTGCCTCCTGTTACCATCCGGCCTAGACGCACAGTTCGGGACCCCCTACCCGAGATCCGCCGGTTTTGACACCGACAACGGCTATTACACATATTACATCCACTAGGCATCAAAGTTCGCCACCAGTGCAAATATAGGGAACAAAGCAGCATATCATATACACTGGTTGTCAAAGATGATGACCCGTGCAAATAAACGCCGCAGCAAAACAAGTCTAGAACTGAAACCACTTTAGAAGAGCTCAAGAAACAATATCCTGGGTACCCATAATGCTGGCAAGATGCTTAGCAAGCTTATTAAATTTCTCTTGTTTGGATCTTAAATTCTCCAGCACTTGCTGTTGCACCAGAAAGTATGCATCTGAATTCTGCATGGACTTCCTCAGTCCTTTGGCTTCCTGTCGCATAACATCTGATCTATGTCTTTCCACTTGAAGTTGAGACTCAAGAAGTCGAACTGATTCAGGCAGCGAGTTCGAAGAGCTGGTGCCAGCAGTAG